>NC_090924.1:1459636803-1459939833 GCF_040938575.1 Ambystoma mexicanum | reverse complement strand
AATGGAATCATTACCCATCAAAACTAGATCACACAACCCAGCAATAAATCATTATCCATCAAAACTAGATCACGCAACCCAGCAATGGAATTATTATCCATCAAAACTAGATCACACACCCAGCAATGGAATCATTATCCATCAAAACTAAATCATGCAACCCAGCAATGGAATCATTATACATCAAAACTAGATCATGCAACGCAGCAATGGATCATTATCCATCAAAACTTGATCACGCAACCCAGCAATGGATCATTATCCATCAAAACTAAATCATGCAACCCAGCAGTGGAATCATTATTCATCAGAACTAGATCACGCAACTCAGCAATGGAATCATTATTCATCAAAACTTGATCATGCAACCCAGCAATGGAATCATTATCCATCAAAACTAGATCACGCAACCCAGCAATGGAATCATTACCCATCAAAACTAGATCACGCAACCCAGCAATGGAATCATTACCCATCAAAACTAGATCACGCAACCCAGCAATGGAATCATTACCCATCAAAACTAGATCACGCAACCCAGCAATGGAATCATTATCCATCAAAAACAGATGACGCAACCCAGCAATGGAATCATTACCCATCAAAACTATATCACGCAACCCAGCAATGGAATCGTTATCCATAAAAACTAGATTTCGCAACCCAGCAATGGAATCATTACCCATCAAAAATAGATCACGCAACCCAGCAATGGAATCATTATCCATCAGAACTAGATTATGCAAACCAGCAATGGAATCATTGCCCATCAAAACTAGATCACGCAACCCAGCAATGGAATCATTACCCATCAAAACTAAATCACGCAACCCAGCAATGAAATCATTATCGATCAGAACTAGATCATGCAACCCAGCAATGGAATCATTACCTATCAAAACTAGATCACGCAACCCAGTAATGGAATCATTACTCATCAAAACTAGATCACGCAACCCAGCAATGGAATCATTACCCATCAAAACTAGATCACGCAACCCAGCAATGGAATCATTATCCATCAGAACTAGATCACGCAACTCAGCAATGGAATCATTATACATCAACACTAAATCATGCAACCCATCAATGGAATCATTATCCTTCAAAATTAGATCACGCAACCAAGCAATGGAATCATTATCCATCAAAACTAGATCACGCAACCCAGCAATGGATCATTATCCATCAAAGTTGGATCACGCAACCCAGCAATGGATCACTATCCATCAAAACTAGATCACGCAACCCAGCAATGGAATCATTACCCATCAAAACTAGATCACGCAACCCAGCAATGAAATCCTTATCCATCAGAACTAGATCACGCAACTCAGCAATGGAATCATTATACATCAACACTAAATCATGCAACCCATCAATGGAATCATTATCCTTCAAAATTAGATCACGCAACCAAGCAATGGAATCATTATCCATCAAAACTAGATCACGCAACCCAGCAATGGATCATTATCCATCAAAGTTGGATCACGCAACCCAGCAATGGATCACTATCCATCAAAACTAGATCACGCAACCCAGCAATGGAATCATTATCCATCAGAACTAGTTTATGCAACCCAGCAATGGAATCATTACCTATCGAAACTAGATCACGCAACCCATCAATGGATCATTATCCATCAATACTAGATCACGCAACCCAGCAAAGTAATTATTATCCATCAAAACTAGATCACGCAACCCAGCAATGGAATCATTATCCATCAAAACTAAATCATGCAACCCAACACTGGAATCATTATCCATCAGAACTAGATCACGCAACCCAGCAATGGATCATTATCCATCAAAACTAGATCACACAACCCAGCAATGGAATTATTATGCATCAAAACTAGATCACGCAACCCAGCAATGGAATTATTATCCATCAAAACTAGATCACGCAACCCAGTAATGGAATCATTACTCATCAAAAGTAGATCACGCAACCCAGCAATGGAATCATTATCGATCAGAACTAGATCACACAACCCAGCAATGGAATCATTATCTATCAAAACTAGATCACGCAACCCAGTAATGGAATCATTACTCATCAAAAGTAGATCACGCAACCCAGCAATGGAATCATTACCCATCAAAACTAGATCACACAACCCAGCAATGGAATCATTATCCATCAGAACTAGATCACGCAACTCAGCAATGGAATCATTATACATCAACACTAAATCATGCAACCCAGTAATGGAATCATTACTCATCAAAAGTAGATCACGCAACCCAGCAATGGAATCATTACCCATCAAAACTAGATCACACAACCCAGCAATGGAATCATTATCTATCAAAACTAGATCACGCAACCAAGCAATGGAATCATTATCCATCAAAACTAGATCACGCAACCCAGCAATGGATCATTATCCATCAAAACTAGATCACGCAACCCAGCAATGGAATCATTATCCATCAAAACTAGATTATGCAACCCAGCAATGGAATCCTTACCCATCAAAACTAGATCACGCAACCCCGCAATGGAATCATTATCCATCAGAACTAGATTATGCAACCCAGCAATGGAATCATTACCCATCAAAACTAGATCACGCAACCCATCAATGGATCATTATCCAACAAAACTAGATCACGCAACCCAGCAATGGAATTATTATCCATCAAAACTAGATCACGCAACCCAGCAATGGAATTATTATCCATCAAAACTAGATCACGCAACCCAGCAATGGAATCATTATCCATCACAACTAAACCATGCAACCCTGCACTGGAATCATTATCCATCAGAACTAGATCACGCAACTCACAAATGGACTCATTATTCATCAAAACTTGATCATGCAACCCAGCAATGGAATCATTATCCATCAAAACTAGATCATGCAACCCAGCAATGGATCATTATCCATCAAAACTTGATCATGCAACCCAGCAATGGATCATTATGCATCATAACTAGATCACGCAACTCAGCAATGGAATCATTATACATCAAAACTAAATCATGCAACCCATCAATGGAATCATTATCCATCAAAACTAGATCACGCAACCCAGCAATGGAATCATTATCTATCAAAACTAGATCACACAACCCAGCAATGGAATCATTATCTATCAAAACTAGATCATGCAACCCAGCAATGGAATCATTACCCATCAAAACTAGATCATGCAACCCAGCAATGGAATCATTATCCATCAGAACTAGATCACGCAACTCAGCAATGGAATCATTATACATCAAAACTAAATCATGCAACCCATCAATGGAATCATTATCCATCAAAACTAGATCACGCAACCCAGCAATGGAATCATTACCCATCAAAACTAGATCACGCAACCCAGCAATGGAATCATTATCCATCAAAAACATATGAAGCAACCCAGCAATGGAATCATTACCCATCAAAACTATATCACGCAACCCAGCAATGGAATCATTATCCATAAAAACTAGATTACGCAACCCAGCAATGGAATCATTACCCATCAAAACTAGATCACGCAACCCAGCAATGGAATCATTATCCATCAGAACTAGATTATGCAAACCAGCAATGGAATCATTACCAATCAAAACTAGATCACGCGACCCAGCAATGGAATCATTACCCATCAAAACTAAATCACGCAACCCAGCAATGAAATCATTATCGATCAGAACTAGATCACACAACCCAGCAATGGAATCATTATCTATCAAAACTAGATCACGCAACCCAGTAATGGAATCATTACTCATCAAAAGTAGATCACGCAACCCAGCAATGGAATCATTACCCATCAAAACTAGATCACACAACCCAGCAATGGAATCATTATCCATCAGAACTAGATCACGCAACTCAGCAATGGAATCATTATACATCAACACTAAATCATGCAACCCATCAATGGAATCATTATCTATCAAAACTAGATCACGCAACCAAGCAATGGAATCATTATCCATCAAAACTAGATCACGCAACCCAGCAATGGATCATTATCCATCAAAACTAGATCACGCAACACAGCAATGGAATCATTATCCATCAAAACTAGATTATGCAACCCAGCAATGGAATCCTTACCCATCAAAACTAGATCACGAACCCAGCAATGGATCATTATCCAACAAAACTAGATCACGCAACCCAGCAATGGAATTATTATCCATCAAAACTAGATCACGCAACCCAGCAATGGAATTATTATCCATCAAAACTAGATCACGCAACCCAGCAATGGAATCATTATCCATCACAACTAAACCATGCAACCCTGCACTGGAATGATTATCCATCAGAACTAGATCACGCAACTCACAAATGGACTCATTATTCATCAAAACTTGATCATGCAACCCAGCAATGGAATCATTATCCATCAAAACTAGATCACGCAACCCAGCAATGGATCATTATCCATCAAAACTAGATCACACAAACCAGCAATGGAATCATTATCCATCAAAACTAGATTATGTAACCCAGCAATGGAATCATTACCCATCAAAACTAGATCACGCAACCCAGCAATGGATCATTATCAATCAAAACTAGATCACGCAACCCAGCAATGGAATTATTATCCATCAAAACTAGATCACGCAACCCAGCACTGGAATCATTATCCATCAGAACTAGATCATGCAACTCAGAAATGGACTCATTATTCATCAAAACTTGATCATGCAACCCAGCAATGGAATCATTATCCATCAAAACTTCAACACGCAACCCAGCAATGGATCATTATCCATCAAAACTAAATCATGCAACCCAGCAGTGGAATCATTATCCATCAGAACTAGATCACGCAACTCAGCAGTGGAATCATTATTCATCAAAACTTGATTATGCAACCCAGCAATGGAATCATTATCCATCAAAACTAGATCACGCAACCCAGCAATGGAATCATTACCCATCAAAACTAGATCACGCAACCCAGCAATGGAATCATTACCCATCAAAACTATATCACGCAACCCAGCAATGGAATCATTATCCATCAAAAACAGATCACACAACCCAGCAATGGAATCATTACCCATCAAAACTATATCACGCAACCCAGCAATGGAATCATTATCCATAAAAACTAGATTACGCAACCCAGCAATGGAATCATTATCCATCAGAAGTAGATTATGCAAACCAGCAATGGAATCAATACCCATCAAAACTAGATCATGCAACCCAGCAATGGAATCATTATCCATCAAAACTAGATCACGCAACCCAGCAATGGAATCATTACCCATCAAAACTAGATCACGCATACCAGCAATGGAATCATTATCCATCAAAACTAGATCACGCAACCCAGCAATGGAATCATTACTCATCAAAAGTAGATCACGCAACCCAGCAATGGAATCATTACCCATCAAAACTAGATCACACAACCCAGCAATGGAATCATTATCTATCAAAACTAGATCACGCAACCAAGCAATGGAATCATTATCCATCAAAACTAGATCACGCAACCCAGCAATGGATCATTATCCATCAAAACTAGATCACGCAACCCAGCAATGGAATCATTATCCATCAAAACTAGATTATGCAACCCAGCAATGGAATCCTTACCCATCAAAACTAGATCACGCAACCCCGCAATGGAATCATTATCCATCAGAACTAGATTATGCAACCCAGCAATGGAATCATTACCCATCAAAACTAGATCACGCAACCCATCAATGGATCATTATCCAACAAAACTAGATCACGCAACCCAGCAATGGAATTATTATCCATCAAAACTAGATCACGCAACCCGGCAATGGAATTATTATCCATCAAAACTAGATCACGCAACCCAGCAATGGAATCATTATCCATCACAACTAAACCATGCAACCCTGCACTGGAATCATTATCCATCAGAACTAGATCACGCAACTCACAAATGGACTCATTATTCATCAAAACTTATCATGCAACCCAGCAATGGAATCATTATCCATCAAAACTAGATCACGCAACCCAGCAATGGATCATTATCCATCAAAACTTGATCATGCAACCCAGCAATGGATCATTATGCATCATAACTAGATCACGCAACTCAGCAATGGAATCATTATACATCAAAACTAAATCATGCAACCCATCAATGGAATCATTATCCATCAAAACTAGATCACGCAACCCAGCAATGGAATCATTATCTATCAAAACTAGATCACACAACCCAGCAATGGAATCATTATCTATCAAAACTAGATCATGCAACCCAGCAATGGAATCATTACCCATCAAAACTAGATCATGCAACCCAGCAATGGAATCATTATCCATCAGAACTAGATCACGCAACTCAGCAATGGAATCATTATACATCAAAACTAAATCATGCAACCCATCAATGGAATCATTATCCATCAAAACTAGATCACGCAACCCAGCAATGGAATCATTACCCATCAAAACTAGATCACGCAACCCAGCAATGGAATCATTATCCATCAAAAACATATGAAGCAACCCAGCAATGGAATCATTACCCATCAAAACTATATCACGCAACCCAGCAATGGAATCATTATCCATAAAAACTAGATTACGCAACCCAGCAATGGAATCATTGTAAAGAAGACCGGTGGGGGGGTCTGTACTTCTGCTCTCTATATGGTAGAGGGGAGGCACAGAGGACCCCAGCCAAGATTCTCTAATACGGTAGCGATGGACGAGCAATCAAGGCCTAGCTTCTCAGGAGGTGATGCAGGCTGGTTCTTAAGTACAGTGTATCCCCAAGCCCCCACAAAGGAATGTCCACACACTGTAGTACTGAAAACACAGTCTTTATATAATTAATATTCAAGGGTTATGTACACTTATCACAATAACGCACTTTGTGCTCAGGAAAATCAGCAATGGTAAATATCTACAATTCTAAAGTGGTACCACTCATATTAGACCTCATTAAAGTGCATTCACAATACTGTAGAAAATGGCACACAGATCAATAAGAAGGAAACCAGCAATAGAGAGAGGAGAGATAACAGAGGGTTGAAACAATAGGCAGAATACTGGCCCTTGCTACTGGACACAGTTCTGTGTGGAGATCCCCCCACCTGGGCAACCTGCAAAATAAAGAGATATAACACCAGCCCAGTCCAGATATTGTTCAATAGTCTATTTCTCTCCTATAATGTTTTTACCCCCCCAATGTACCTGGTGGAGTCGAGTTCCTCGAAAAGGCGTCGACAAGCGTCGAGGGACTCGCTGTTCGGCGACGGGGAATCGACGGCCCTTCTTGAATGCCTTCCTTTTCAGGCGGGAGGCACGGGGCGTCGAACGTCCGTCGACGAACGAGGCCGAACGTTGTCGAAGAGGCGGCAGCTCCGTCCGAGCGGTGCTCGTCGGCGTCGGGGCGTCGGCGTCCTGCAAGGCGGAGGTGTGCGGGGCACCTCGATGACAATAGTTCTGGACCGCAAAGATTGTAGAGACGGGAGCCCAGCAAGGGCGTCGAGTCGTCCGAGTCTTTGGGGTCGTCGGGTGGCGGGAAACCCACCGGCAGGTTTCTCCTCGGCGCGTTGGTCGTCCTCGACTTTCTCCGGCAGGATAAGCGGTCGACGATGCGGTCGAGAGAGTCCTTCGATTGAATGTTCTTAGGCAAGGAGCGGACGGCTCCGGTCGTCGGCGGCACGGCGTCAAGTGGTTCCCACGGCTGGGCAACACAACTTCGACGGGCCTCCAGCGGTTACACAGACCTGCGAACCCTGGTCGACGGCAATGGACTTCGACAGCGTCGATGTCCGGGTGCTTCACTTCGATCTCCTCGGCGGTCCCGTCTCGGGTCGGCAGCCTTTCGAGGGTCTGACTTCCAGGGCGCTTCGGCGAAGATTCAGCGGTGCTCGATGGTCCCTCGGAGCACGGGAAGAGGGCGCCTTACCAGGTCCTCTCTCGGGTCAGTCCTCGACGATTTCGACAACCTTCAGTTCCGTCGAAGCAAATGCCACAGCAAGTCTTCTTCTTCCAGCTGGACGTCGAGGATCAGCAAATCCAGTTACTCTTGAGTGGAGACTCAGCTTCTGAATGCTTCTGAACAATTTCCAGTGGTGAGAGGTCCCCAGATATACTATTCTGTCTCTCATCCACACTGCTGGCACACACACAGCAGCCAATCACACAGAAGGGCATTCATGCAGTCAGTCAGCCAATCAGGCACACAGTGCATTCAGGCCACACTCCTCCCTTTCAGACACTCACAACAAGGAATGTGGATTGGGACAAGTACCCAGCCATTCAACACTACACACTGCATTCAGGCCAGTTTCGGGCAGGGCTGTCTCAGTCTTTGTCTCTCATGCCAGAAACCAGACAACCACAACAAGGAGTGTATATTGGTCACACACTCCATTCACCCAGGTCCCACCCACAGGAGGTACCCATAACATACAGTCACTGGGAAGGCTCCAGTCAGTCTAGCTGGGCCTTCACAACAACACCATATATGGAACTTCCACCCAACAGCCAGTCAGGGGGAAGGGACAGAGTCAGGGCATCCCAGGACTTTGGGAAAACAAGACAACAGGCAATAGAAAGCAAGAGGCCACAGGGGCCATCTTGTTTCTATCAGGAATCAACTGATCCCAATGGCAGGGCCTGGGTATCCCAAAATGGAGGACACCCAGAGCACCTGTCCAATTCAGCATGGAGCTGCCACCAGCCCATACCCTGCTCTGTGGGCCACCCACAGGTGCCCAAAAACATACACTAGGGGCACAGGGTTGTACCCCCCCACCCATGGGTGCCATAAGGGTATCCCAGGGGTCTGTTCACCAAACCAAAAGAGAGAGCTGCACTGCCAGGAGTCCCAAATGGATTCCTGGGCAGAAAACATCACAGAACACACGGTAAAAACAGAGAAAGGACAAGGATTCAGAGGCCCTGTCCCTCAGATGCATTTCCGGCATCACAGTCGCCCCCCCCAGACTGAGGTGGAGGGTGCCTAATCTCCCACGGGATAGACACCCTCATCCAGACGGTCAACATACCTTCTGGAAAGGCCATCTGCATTATCGTGACTCTTCCCTGGTCTGTGCTCTATGGTGAAGTCTAGCCCTTGTAGGCTAATCGACCACCTGAGCAATTTCGGATTCTCACCCTTCATCTGCATAAGCCACTTCAGGGGCTTATGATCTGTTTGGACCTTGAAGGTGGACCCCGTAAGGTAGGGCCTAAAACGCCTAAGGCTCCAAACTATACTAAAACATTCCTTTTCAACAGTAGCCCACCTAAGTTCTCTACCCTTGAGTTGTCTACTGATGAATATGATAGGATGTTCTCTCCCTTTGTCATCTAACTGGGACAAGACAGCTCCAATTCCGGTGTCGCAGGCATCCGTCTGGACGATAAAGGGTCGGCTGTAGTCAGGCGCACTCAACACAGGTGCCCTACACAGACTTTCTTTCAAGCCATCAAAGGCCCTCTGACAGTCTTCAGTCCAATTAACCTTCCTAGGCTGTTTGGGTGAAGTTAGAGCTGTCAGGGGTGCAGCTATGGTTCCATAGTCTGCCATGAAATTGCGATAGTACCCAGTGAGGCCCAAAAAGGCTCTCACCTGGGTTTGAGTAGTGGGAGTCTCCCAGTTCTGTACGTCCTGTACTTTACTGGAGAGAGGTTGGATTTGACCCCCTCCTACCTCATGACCAAGATAGGTAACTTTCCCCTGAGCTATCTGGCACTTGGTGGCCTTGATAGTGAGGTTAGCCCTTTTCAAGGCCTGCAACACCTTATCCAGATGTGTCAAATGCTCTTCCCAGGTGGAACTGTAGACGGCAATGTCGTCTAAGTAAGCCACACAAAAGGCTTCCAGCCCACTGAGCGCATGGTTGACCAATCTCTGGAAGGTGGCAGGGGCATTCTTCAACCCAAAGGGCATGACCCTAAACTGGTAGAGTCCCTCAGGTGTGGAGAATGCCGTCTTTTCCTTGGCATGGTCCGTCAGAGCTATTTGCCAATAGCCTGAGGTAAGGTCAAAGGTGCTCACAAATTTGGCAGCACCTATAGTGTCCACGAGCTCATCAGCCCTGGGCAATGGGTGCGCGTCAGTTTTGGTGACGGCATTGACTCCTCGGTAGTCCACACAGAACCTCCAATCCTTGGTACCCGCCGGGGAACTTGCCTTGGGGACAAGGACCACTGGACTGGACCAGGGACTGGTGGAGGGTTCAATAACACCCAGATCCAACATCTTGGCGACCTCAGCCTGGATGTGGTTTTTGATGGTATCTGACATACGATAGCTCCTGCTTTTGACAGGCACACTGTCACCAGTGTCAATTTCGTGCTTACACCACGGTGTAAGGCCCGGTGTCAGTGAAAACAGAGGGGCATACTGCTGGAGCAAAGCCCGGCAGGCCCTCTGCTGCTCTGTTGTCAAATCGGGAGAGAGTTGTACTCCCTCCACTGAGCCATCCTGAGGGTTGCTATGCAGCAAATCAGGAAGGGGCTCACTCTCATCCTCTTCTTGCCCTGAAGCTAGCAAGAGACATGAGACCTCTGCTCGCCTGTGGAAAGGCTTGAGCCTGTTGACATGGAATACCTGGGGGGCTACCCCAGAGGCTCCCATGTCCACCAGATAATTGACTTCGCCCATCTTGGAGATGATCCTGAAGGGTCCAGTCCACTTGTCTGCCAAAGCTCTAGGCTTGGTAGGCTCCATCACAAGGATTTCCTGTCCCGGAGTCCAATCCACTTGCGAAGCTTTCAGGTCATGCCAGTACTTATTCAATTCCTGGCTGGCCTTGAGATTTGCTGTTGCCTGACCCATCATTTGTGTCATCCTCCGCCTGAGGCCTAACACATAGTCCCCCACTTGCTTGGCGGGACCTGGAGGGGTGGCTTCCAAGCCTTCTCGGATCAAGGCGAGGGGCCCCCTCACGGGATGTCCAAAGAGTAACTCAAAGGGGCTGAAACCAACACCCTCTTGAGGTACCTCTCTGTAAGCAAACAGCAGGCATGGCAGGAGGAGATCCCATTTCCTCCTTAGGGGCTCTTCCAAAGCACCTAGCATGCCCTTGAGAGTTTTGTTAAATCTCTCAACCAGACCATTGGTCTGGGGGTGGTAAGAGGTGGAGAACTTGTAGGTTACCCCGCACTCTTTCCACATGGTTTTCATGTAACTAGACATGAAGTTGGATCCTCGGTCAGAGACAACCTCCTTGGGGAATCCAACACGGGTGAAAATGCCCAGGAGAGCCCTGGCAACCACCTTGGCAGTAACAGTCCGAAGGGGTATTGCCTCAGGGTACCTGGTGGCATGATCTACCAAGACCAGGATGAACCGATGTCCACCTGAAGTGGGAGGGTCAAGGGGACCGACGATGTCGATGCCCACCCTCTCAAATGGTGTGCCAACCACTGGTAATGGCTGCAGTGGGGCAATGACCCTGCCTCCAGTCTTGCCAGACAACTGACAAGTTGGGCAGGTCCTGCAGTGGGACTCCACCTCTACTCCCATCCGTGGCCAGTAGAAATGGGCAGAGAGCCTCTGCTTAGTCTTCTTGGTCCCAAGATGACCAGCCAAGGGCACCTCATGCGCCAACTGCAGTAGGAAGGGCCTGTAAACCTGGGGTACCACCAACCTCTTGCGGGCACCAGGTTCGGGCTTAGTGGGCTCACTAACAAGGAGCTCACCCTCCCAATAAATCTTGAATGTCCTAGGCACTTCACCTTGTGCCTGGGACAGGGCCTGTTTCCTCAGGCCCTCGAGAGAGTGGCACTCTCTCTGTCCCTTACAGAAGTCTGCCCGGGAGGGTCCCCCTTCAGCTAACAAGCATTGAAGGTCGGGATGATCCTCCGGGTTGAGAACCTCTCCCACAGGAGAGTCTTCTGTCTCTTCTCCCACAGGAGTTGAGTTTGGGTTTTCCGCTGGACCCAGCCCGTCCGGAGCATGGATCCCATTGGGTGCTGTCGGAACAGCAGGAAGAGAAGGTGTTCCCTCCACAGAGGTGGCCTTCTTGGTCTTCCTTCTTCTTGCCTTAGGCCTCGCCTTTGGCTCGGATACCTGACTCACAGCCAGACCCGGTGTCACCTGTGACCTAGTGACTGCAGCAGCAGTCATGGGAAGACCATCCGAGATCAACCCCAACTCTACTAGATCGTTTCCTAACAGAATGTTAGCAGGGACATTGTCCTGAACCAGGACAGGAAGCTTTGCTGTCTTGTCTCCAATCATGAGTGTGACTAGGGCTACAGGCGATAATTTGGGAGGCCCACCAGCTAACCTGGTGGTTCTCAGAGGAGCACCTACATAGTCCTCTGGCTTGAGCAGGGTCCTGTCCACCACTGTCATGCTTGCCCCAGTGTCTCTCAAACCAGTAGAAGGCTGGCCATTCAAGAGGACACTTCTCAAAAACCTACGGGTGTTCTGCGGGATAGTCGCCAGTACTTCTGCGTACTGGTCCCAGGCCCCAAGGGACACTAAGGAAATCTCTACTGGAGCACCAAATGTGATTCCTGTAGAGGAGGGGAGGACAGTGGCCTCCACCTCAGACACGGGGTAAGGGTAGGTCAGGCTGACAGCCTGTACTCCAAGTGCCTTACCTGTACACTTGGGGTCACCCCTTTTGTGATCCAGAGCCCCACAATCCCAACAAGTGCCAGGAGTGCGGGGTACGGTACTGGAACCACTGGGAGCCTGCTTTGCAGCAGGTGGACCACTACTCTTATTCCCACCCACAGAGGACTTATCCCCACTAGATTTTTGGGTCTTAGGAGAGGAAGGTTTTGGTTTACCCGACTGTGACTGCTTTTGGGACTCCTCAGCTTTCTGAGAGGCCCCCTTTTCTTTGTCCTTGTCCTTCCCACTGGAGTCCTTAGGGGACACCCGGTGGGAGACCCACTTGTCAGCCAACCTAGCCAGCTTAAAGGGGTCCAAAATGTTCTGGTCAGCCACATACTGACGCAGCTCTGGTGAACAGGCTTCAGAAAAATGCTCAAAAAACAAGAGGTGGGACAACTCAACAAAAGTTTTCACCTTGTATCCATCAATCCACCCCATCATGTTCATGTGCGCAGTACTCACCCAGTCAACCCAAGACACATTCTCTCTTTTCTTAAATTCCCTGAACCTTTTAAGGTATTGGGCAGGTGTCTTGCCAAACTTGGCAATCAAAGCAGACTTCATACACTCATACTGACCCCTTTCTTCCACACTCAGCTTCAGAATACAGTCATATCCAGTTTGAGGCACTCTGCTTAACAAACACTTAGCCCAATCTCTTTTATCTACATCATGAATTGCACAAGCCATTTCAAATGCTTCAATCCATTGGAGGATATCTGAACCCTCCACAAACACACCAACCAAATCTTTCATAAACTTGGTGGCTGGGGACCTGACACTCTCACTGGATCTAGCTGAAGTCTCCACTCTAGCTTTCTCTAGCTGGATTCTCTGACATTCAGTGTCCTGGCTTTTGAGTTCAAGGTCCTTATTTCTGAGTTCAAGATCCCTATTCTTGAGTTCCACTTGCTGTGCCAGCTCCTCTTTCTTAAGCTCAGCTTCTATTTCCAACTTGCGATATTCAAAGGCCAATTTCATCCTTAATAACTCAAGTTCCATGGAATTGCTGGGGTTTGGAACAGAGGCAGCAGGAATGGTGGCATTCCCAGAAACAGATTCAGCGACAACCCCAGGGGCAGAGTCCTCACTGGTTGCATCCCCCCCTTCATCAAGGGTTTCACCATCAGTCTGGTAGTCCACCAGGGCAGCTATCAGCTCAGCCCTAGACTTATCCACAAAGTCCAACTCCCTGGCTTCACAAGCACTCTGGAGAGCCTCTAAGCTCATCCGAGTCAATTTACCATTTGCAATGGGCTCCATTGCCTGTAATGCAGTTATTTGGTACACACCCAAACCTTAATCTAATAAAGTGCGGATATTTTGTAAGTGGCACGGTTATACACTGAGTCTTAAAACCATAAGCATCCCACCGCTGCCACCAGCTTTGTAAAGAAGACCGGTGGGGGGGTCTGTACTTCTGCTCTCTATATGGTAGAGGGGAGGCACAGAGGACCCCAGCCAAGATTCTCTAATACGGTAGCGATGGACGAGCAATCAAGGCCTAGCTTCTCAGGAGGTGATGCAGGCTGGTTCTTAAGTACAGTGTATCCCCAAGCCCCCACAAAGGAATGTCCACACACTGTAGTACTGAAAACACAGTCTTTATATAATTAATATTCAAGGGTTATGTACACTTATCACAATAACGCACTTTGTGCTCAGGAAAATCAGCAATGGTAAATATCTACAATTCTAAAGTGGTACCACTCATATTAGACCTCATTAAAGTGCATTCACAATACTGTAGAAAATGGCACACAGATCAATAAGAAGGAAACCAGCAATAGAGAGAGGAGAGATAACAGAGGGTTGAAACAATAGGCAGAATACTGGCCCTTGCTACTGGACACAGTTCTGTGTGGAGATCCCCCCACCTGGGCAACCTGCAAAATAAAGAGATATAACACCAGCCCAGTCCAGATATTGTTCAATAGTCTATTTCTCTCCTATAATGTTTTTACCCCCCCAATGTACCTGGTGGAGTCGAGTTCCTCGAAAAGGCGTCGACAAGCGTCGAGGGACTCGCTGTTCGGCGACGGGGAATCGACGGCCCTTCTTGAATGCCTTCCTTTTCAGGCGGGAGGCACGGGGCGTCGAACGTCCGTCGACGAACGAGGCCGAACGTTGTCGAAGAGGCGGCAGCTCCGTCCGAGCGGTGCTCGTCGGCGTCGGGGCGTCGGCGTCCTGCAAGGCGGAGGTGTGCGGGGCACCTCGATGACAATAGTTCTGGACCGCAAAGATTGTAGAGACGGGAGCCCAGCAAGGGCGTCGAGTCGTCCGAGTCTTTGGGGTCGTCGGGTGGCGGGAAACCCACCGGCAGGTTTCTCCTCGGCGCGTTGGTCGTCCTCGACTTTCTCCGGCAGGATAAGCGGTCGACGATGCGGTCGAGAGAGTCCTTCGATTGAATGTTCTTAGGCAAGGAGCGGACGGCTCCGGTCGTCGGCGGCACGGCGTCAAGTGGTTCCCACGGCTGGGCAACACAACTTCGACGGGCCTCCAGCGGTTACACAGACCTGCGAACCCTGGTCGACGGCAATGGACTTCGACAGCGTCGATGTCCGGGTGCTTCACTTCGATCTCCTCGGCGGTCCCGTCTCGGGTCGGCAGCCTTTCGAGGGTCTGACTTCCAGGGCGCTTCGGCGAAGATTCAGCGGTGCTCGATGGTCCCTCGGAGCACGGGAAGAGGGCGCCTTACCAGGTCCTCTCTCGGGTCAGTCCTCGACGATTTCGACAACCTTCAGTTCCGTCGAAGCAAATGCCACAGCAAGTCTTCTTCTTCCAGCTGGACGTCGAGGATCAGCAAATCCAGTTACTCTTGAGTGGAGACTCAGCTTCTGAATGCTTCTGAACAATTTCCAGTGGTGAGAGGTCCCCAGATATACTATTCTGTCTCTCATCCACACTGCTGGCACACACACAGCAGCCAATCACACAGAAGGGCATTCATGCAGTCAGTCAGCCAATCAGGCACACAGTGCATTCAGGCCACACTCCTCCCTTTCAGACACTCACAACAAGGAATGTGGATTGGGACAAGTACCCAGCCATTCAACACTACACACTGCATTCAGGCCAGTTTCGGGCAGGGCTGTCTCAGTCTTTGTCTCTCATGCCAGAAACCAGACAACCACAACAAGGAGTGTATATTGGTCACACACTCCATTCACCCAGGTCCCACCCACAGGAGGTACCCATAACATACAGTCACTGGGAAGGCTCCAGTCAGTCTAGCTGGGCCTTCACAACAACACCATATATGGAACTTCCACCCAACAGCCAGTCAGGGGGAAGGGACAGAGTCAGGGCATCCCAGGACTTTGGGAAAACAAGACAACAGGCAATAGAAAGCAAGAGGCCACAGGGGCCATCTTGTTTCTATCAGGAATCAACTGATCCCAATGGCAGGGCCTGGGTATCCCAAAATGGAGGACACCCAGAGCACCTGTCCAATTCAGCATGGAGCTGCCACCAGCCCATACCCTGCTCTGTGGGCCACCCACAGGTGCCCAAAAACATACACTAGGGGCACAGGGTTGTACCCCCCCACCCATGGGTGCCATAAGGGTATCCCAGGGGTCTGTTCACCAAACCAAAAGAGAGAGCTGCACTGCCAGGAGTCCCAAATGGATTCCTGGGCAGAAAACATCACAGAACACACGGTAAAAACAGAGAAAGGACAAGGATTCAGAGGCCCTGTCCCTCAGATGCATTTCCGGCATCACAATCATTACCCATCAAAACTAGATCACGCAACCCAGCAATGGAATCATTATCCATCAGAACTAGATTATGCAAACCAGCAATGGAATCATTACCAATCAAAACTAGATCACGCGACTCAGCAATGGAATCATTACCCATCAAAACTAAATCACGCAACCCAGCAATGAAATCATTATCGATCAGAACTAGATCACACAACCCAGCAATGGAATCATTATCTATCAAAACTAGATCACGCAACCCAGTAATGGAATCATTACTCATCAAAAGTAGATCACGCAACCCAGCAATGGAATCATTACCCATCAAAACTAGATCACACAACCCAGCAATGGAATCATTATCCATCAGAACTAGATCACGCAACTCAGCAATGGAATCATTATACATCAACACTAAATCATGCAACCCATCAATGGAATCATTATCTATCAAAACTAGATCACGCAACCAAGCAATGGAATCATTATCCATCAAAACTAGATCACGCAACCCAGCAATGGATCATTATCCATCAAAACTAGATCACGCAACCCAGCAATGGATCATTATCCATCAAAACTAGATCACGCAACCCAGCAATGGAATTATTATCCATCAAAACTAGATCACGCAACCCAGCAATGGAATTATTATCCATCAAAACTAGATCACGCAACCCAGCAATGGAATCATTATCCATCACAACTAAACCATGCAACCCTGCACTGGAATGATTATCCATCAGAACTAGATCACGCAACTCACAAATGGACTCATTATTCAGCAAAACTTGATCATGCAACCCAGCAATGGAATCATTATCCATCAAAACTAGATCACGCAACCCAGCAATGGATCATTATCCATCAAAACTAGATCACACAAACCAGCAATGGAATCATTATCCATCAAAACTAGATTATGTAACCCAGCAATGGAATCATTACCCATCAAAACTAGATCACGCAACCCAGCAATGGATCATTATCAATCAAAACTAGATCACGCAACCCAGCAATGGAATTATTATCCATCAAAACTAGATCACGCAACCCAGCACTGGAATCATTATCCATCAGAACTAGATCATGCAACTCAGAAATGGACTCATTATTCATCAAAACTTGATCATGCAACCCAGCAATGGAATCATTATCCATCAAAACTTCAACACGCAACCCAGCAATGGATCATTATCCATCAAAACTAAATCATGCAACCCAGCAGTGGAATCATTATCCATCAGAACTAGATCACGCAACTCAGCAGTGGAATCATTATTCATCAAAACTTGATTATGCAACCCAGCAATGGAATCATTATCCATCAAAACTAGATCACGCAACCCAGCAATGGAATCATTACCCATCAAAACTAGATCACGCAACCCAGCAATGGAATCATTACCCATCAAAACTATATCACGCAACCCAGCAATGGAATCATTATCCATCAAAAACAGATCACACAACCCAGCAATGGAATCATTACCCATCAAAACTATATCACGCAACCCAGCAATGGAATCATTATCCATAAAAACTAGATTACGCAACCCAGCAATGGAATCATTATCCATCAGAAGTAGATTATGCAAACCAGCAATGGAATCAATACCCATCAAAACTAGATCATGCAACCCAGCAATGGAATCATTATCCATCAAAACTAGATCACGCAACCCAGCAATGGAATCATTACCCATCAAAACTAGATCACGCAACCCAGCAATGGAATCATTACCCATCAAAACTAGATCACGCATACCAGCAATGGAATCATTATCCATCAAAACTAGATCACGCAACCCAGCAATGGAATCATTACCCATCAAAACTAGATCACGCAACCCAGCAATGGAATCATTACCCATCAAAACTAGATCACGCAACCCAGCAATGGAATAATTATCCATCAGAACTAGATCACGCAACTCAGCAATGGAATCATTATACATCAAAACTAAATCATGCAACCCATCAATGGAATCATTATCCATCAAAACTAGATCACGCAACCCAGCGATGGAATCATTATCCATCAAAACTAGATCACGCAACCCAGCAATGGATCATTATCCATCAAAAGTAGATCATGCAACCGAGCAATGGAATCATTATCCATCAAAACTAGATTATGCAACCCAGCAATGGAATCATTACCCATCAAAACTAGATCACACAACCCAGCAATAAATCATTATCCATCAAAACTAGATCACGCAACCCAGCAATGGAATCATTATCCATCAGAACTAGTTTATGCAACCCAGCAATGGAATCATTACCTATCGAAACTAGATCACGCAACCCATCAATGGATCATTATCCATCAATACTAGATCACGCAACCCAGCAAAGGAATTATTATCCATCAAAACTAGATCACGCAACCCAGCAATGGAATCATTATCCATCAAAACTAAATCATGCAACCCAACACTGGAATCATTATCCATCAGAACTAGATCACGCAACCCAGCAATGGATCATTATCCATCAAAACTAGATCACACAACCCAGCAATGGAATTATTATGCATCAAAACTAGATCACGCAACCCAGCAATGGAATTATTATCCATCAAAACTAGATCACGCAACCCAGTAATGGAATCATTACTCATCAAAAGTAGATCACGCAACCCAGCAATGGAATCATTATCGATCAGAACTAGATCACACAACCCAGCAATGGAATCATTATCTATCAAAACTAGATCACGCAACCCAGTAATGGAATCATTACTCATCAAAAGTAGATCACGCAACCCAGCAATGGAATCATTACCCATCAAAACTAGATCACACAACCCAGCAATGGAATCATTATCCATCAGAACTAGATCACGCAACTCAGCAATGGAATCATTATACATCAACACTAAATCATGCAACCCAGTAATGGAATCATTACTCATCAAAAGTAGATCACGCAACCCAGCAATGGAATCATTACCCATCAAAACTAGATCACACAACCCAGCAATGGAATCATTATCTATCAAAACTAGATCACGCAACCAAGCAATGGAATCATTATCCATCAAAACTAGATCACGCAACCCAGCAATGGATCATTATCCATCAAAACTAGATCACGCAACCCAGCAATGGAATCATTATCCATCAAAACTAGATTATGCAACCCAGCAATGGAATCCTTACCCATCAAAACTAGATCACGCAACCCCGCAATGGAATCCTTATCCATCAGAACTAGATTATGCAACCCAGCAATGGAATCATTACCCATCAAAATTAGATCACGCAACCCATCAATGGATCATTATCCAACAAAACTAGATCACGCAACCCAGCAATGGAATTATTATCCATCAAAACTAGATCACGCAACCCAGCAATGGAATTATTATCCATCAAAACTAGATCACGCAACCCAGCAATGGAATCATTATCCATCACAACTAAACCATGCAACCCTGCACTGGAATCATTATCCATCAGAACTAGATCACGCAACTCACAAATGGACTCATTATTCATCAAAACTTGATCATGCAACCCAGCAATGGAATCATTATCCATCAAAACTAGATCACGCAACCCAGCAATGGATCATTATCCATCAAAACTTGATCATGCAACCCAGCAATGGATCATTATGCATCATAACTAGATCACGCAACTCAGCAATGGAATCATTATACATCAAAACTAAATCATGCAACCCATCAATGGAATCATTATCCATCAAAACTAGATCACGCAACCCAGCAATGGAATCATTATCTATCAAAACTAGATCACACAACCCAGCAATGGAATCATTATCTATCAAAACTAGATCATGCAACCCAGCAATGGAATCATTACCCATCAAAACTAGATCATGCAACCCAGCAATGGAATCATTATCCATCAGAACGAGATCACGCAACTCAGCAATGGAATCATTATACATCAAAACTAAATCATGCAACCCATCAATGGAATCATTATCCATCAAAACTAGATCACGCAACCCAGCAATGGAATCATTACCCATCAAAACTAGATCACGCAACCCAGCAATGGAATCATTATCCATCAAAAACATATGAAGCAACCCAGCAATGGAATCATTACCCATCAAAACTATATCACGCAACCCAGCAATGGAATCATTATCCATAAAAACTAGATTACGCAACCCAGCAATGGAATCATTACCCATCAAAACTAGATCACGCAACCCAGCAATGGAATCATTATCCATCAGAACTAGATTATGCAAACCAGCAATGGAATCATTACCAATCAAAACTAGATCACGCGACCCAGCAATGGAATCATTACCCATCAAAACTAAATCACGCAACCCAGCAATGAAATCATTATCGATCAGAACTAGATCACACAACCCAGCAATGGAATCATTATCTATCAAAACTAGATCACGCAACCCAGTAATGGAATCATTACTCATCAAAAGTAGATCACGCAACCCAGCAATGGAATCATTACCCATCAAAACTAGATCACACAACCCAGCAATGGAATCATTATCCATCAGAACTAGATCACGCAACTCAGCAATGGAATCATTATACATCAACACTAAATCATGCAACCCATCAATGGAATCATTATCTATCAAAACTAGATCACGCAACCAAGCAATGGAATCATTATCCATCAAAACTAGATCACGCAACCCAGCAATGGATCATTATCCATCAAAACTAGATCACGCAACCCAGCAATGGAATCATTATCCATCAAAACTAGATTATGCAACCCAGCAATGGAATCCTTACCCATCAAAACTAGATCACGCAACCCAGCAATGGAATCATTATCCATCAAAACTAGATTATGCAACCCAGCAATGGAATCCTTACCCATCAAAACTAGATCACGCAACCCAGCAATGGATCATTATCCAACAAAACTAGATCACGCATCCCAGCAATGGAATTATTATCCATCAAAACTAGATCACGCAACCCAGCAATGGAATTATCATCCATCAAAACTAGATCACGCAACCCAGCAATGGAATCATTATCCATCACAACTAAACCATGCAACCCTGCACTGGAATGATTATCCATCAGAACTAGATCACGCAACTCACAAATGGACTCATTATTCATCAAAACTTGATCATGCAACCCAGCAATGGAATCATTATCCATCAAAACTAGATCACGCAACCCAGCAATGGATCATTATCCATCAAAACTAGATCACACAAACCAGCAATGGAATCATTATCCATCAAAACTAGATTATGTAACCCAGCAATGGAATCATTACCCATCAAAACTAGATCACGCAACCCAGCAATGGATCATTATCAATCAAAACTAGATCACGCAACCCAGCAATGGAATTATTATCCATCAAAACTAGATCACGCAACCCAGCACTGGAATCATTATCCATCAGAACTAGATCATGCAACTCAGAAATGGACTCATTATTCATCAAAACTTGATCATGCAACCCAGCAATGGAATCATTATCCATCAAAACTTCAACACGCAACCCAGCAATGGATCATTATCCATCAAAACTAAATCATGCAACCCAGCAGTGGAATCATTATCCATCAGAACTAGATCACGCAACTCAGCAGTGGAATCATTATTCATCAAAACTTGATTATGCAACCCAGCAATGGAATCATTATCCATCAAAACTAGATCACGCAACCCAGCAATGGAATCATTACCCATCAAAACTAGATCACGCAACCCAGCAATGGAATCATTACCCATCAAAACTATATCACGCAACCCAGCAATGGAATCATTATCCATCAAAAACAGATCACACAACCCAGCAATGGAATCATTACCCATCAAAACTATATCACGCAACCCAGCAATGGAATCATTATCCATAAAAACTAGATTACGCAACCCAGCAATGGAATCATTATCCATCAGAAGTAGATTATGCAAACCAGCAATGGAATCAATACCCATCAAAACTAGATCATGCAACCCAGCAATGGAATCATTATCCATCAAAACTAGATCACGCAACCCAGCAATGGAATCATTACCCATCAAAACTAGATCACGCAACCCAGCAATGGAATCATTACCCATCAAAACTAGATCACGCATACCAGCAATGGAATCATTATCCATCAAAACTAGATCACGCAACCCAGCAATGGAATCATTACCCATCAAAACTAGATCACGCAACCCAGCAATGGAATCATTACCCATCAAAACTAGATCACGCAACCCAGCAATGGAATAATTATCCATCAGAACTAGATCACGCAACTCAGCAATGGAATCATTATACATCAAAACTAAATCATGCAACCCATCAATGGAATCATTATCCATCAAAACTAGATCACGCAACCCAGCGATGGAATCATTATCCATCAAAACTAGATCACGCAACCCAGCAATGGATCATTATCCATCAAAAGTAGATCATGCAACCGAGCAATGGAATCATTATCCATCAAAACTAGATTATGCAACCCAGCAATGGAATCATTACCCATCAAAACTAGATCACACAACCCAGCAATAAATCATTATCCATCAAAACTAGATCACGCAACCCAGCAATGGAATTATTATCCATCAAAACTAGATCACACACCCAGCAATGGAATCATTATCCATCAAAACTAAATCATGCAACCCAGCAATGGAATCATTATACATCAAAACTAGATCATGCAACGCAGCAATGGATCATTATCCATCAAAACTTGATCACGCAACCCAGCAATGGATCATTATCCATCAAAACTAAATCATGCAACCCAGCAGTGGAATCATTATTCATCAGAACTAGATCACGCAACTCAGCAATGGAATCATTATTCATCAAAACTTGATCATGCAACCCAGCAATGGAATCATTATCCATCAAAACTAGATCACGCAACCCAGCAATGGAATCATTACCCATCAAAACTAGATCACGCAACCCAGCAATGGAATCATTATCCATCAAAAACAGATGACGCAACCCAGCAATGGAATCATTACCCATCAAAACTATATCACGCAACCCAGCAATGGAATCGTTATCCATAAAAACTAGATTTCGCAACCCAGCAATGGAATCATTACCCATCAAAAATAGATCACGCAACCCAGCAATGGAATCATTATCCATCAGAACTAGGTTATGCAAACCAGCAATGGAATCATTGCCCATCAAAACTAGATCACGCAACCCAGCAATGGAATCATTACCCATCAAAACTAAATCACGCAACCCAGCAATGAAATCATTATCGATCAGAACTAGATCACGCAACCCAGCAATGGAATCATTACCTATCAAAACTAGATCACGCAACCCAGTAATGGAATCATTACTCATCAAAACTAGATCACGCAACCCAGCAATGGAATCATTACCCATCAAAACTAGATCACGCAACCCAGCAATGGAATCATTATCCATCAGAACTAGATCACGCAACTCAGCAATGGAATCATTATACATCAACACTAAATCATGCAACCCATCAATGGAATCATTATCCTTCAAAATTAGATCACGCAACCAAGCAATGGAATCATTATCCATCAAAACTAGATCACGCAACCCAGCAATGGATCATTATCCATCAAAGTTGGATCACGCAACCCAGCAATGGATCACTATCCATCAAAACTAGATCACGCAACCCAGCAATGGAATCATTACCCATCAAAACTAGATCACGCAACCCAGCAATGAAATCCTTATCCATCAGAACTAGATCACGCAACTCAGCAATGGAATCATTATACATCAACACTAAATCATGCAACCCATCAATGGAATCATTATCCTTCAAAATTAGATCACGCAACCAAGCAATGGAATCATTATCCATCAAAACTAGATCACGCAACCCAGCAATGGATCATTATCCATCAAAGTTGGATCACGCAACCCAGCAATGGATCATTATCCAACAAAACTAGATCACGCAACCCAGCAATGGAATCATTACCCATCAAAACTAGATCACGCAACCCAGTAATGGAATCATTACCCATCAAAACTAGATCACGCAACCCAGCAATGGAATAATTATCCATCAGAACTAGATCACGCAACTCAGCAATGGAATCATTATACATCAAAACTAAATCATGCAACCCATCAATGGAATCATTATCCATCAAAACTAGATCACGCAACCCAGCGATGAAATCATTATCCATCAAAACTAGATCACGCAACCCAGCAATGGATCATTATCCATCAAAAGTAGATCATGCAACCGAGAAATGGAATCATTATCCATCAAAACTAGATTATGCAACCCAGCAATGGAATCATTACCCATCAAAACTAGATCACACAACCCAGCAATAAATCATTATCCATCAAAACTAGATCACGCAACCCAGCAATGGAATCATTATCCATCAGAACTAGTTTATGCAACCCAGCAATGGAATCATTACCTATCGAAACTAGATCACGCAACCCATCAATGGATCATTATCCATCAATACTAGATCACGCAACCCAGCAAAGGAATTATTATCCATCAAAACTAGATCACGCAACCCAGCAATGGAATCATTATCCATCAAAACTAAATCATGCAACCCAACACTGGAATCATTATCCATCAGAACTAGATCACGCAACCCAGCAATGGATCATTATCCATCAAAACTAGATCACACAACCCAGCAATGGAATTATTATGCATCAAAACTAGATCACGCAACCCAGCAATGGAATCATTATCCATCAAAAACATATGAAGCAACCCAGCAATGGAATCATTACCCATCAAAACTATATCACGCAACCCAGCAATGGAATCATTATCCATAAAAACTAGATTACGCAACCCAGCAATGGAATCATTACCCATCAAAACTAGATCACGCAACCCAGCAATGGAATCATTATCCATCAGAACTAGATTATGCAAACCAGCAATGGAATCATTACCAATCAAAACTAGATCACGCGACTCAGCAATGGAATCATTACCCATCAAAACTAAATCACGCAACCCAGCAATGAAATCATTATCGATCAGAACTAGATCACACAACCCAGCAATGGAATCATTATCTATCAAAACTAGATCACGCAACCCAGTAATGGAATCATTACTCATCAAAAGTAGATCACGCAACCCAGCAATGGAATCATTACCCATCAAAACTAGATCACACAACCCAGCAATGGAATCATTATCCATCAGAACTAGATCACGCAACTCAGCAATGGAATCATTATACATCAACACTAAATCATGCAACCCATCAATGGAATCATTATCTATCAAAACTAGATCACGCAACCAAGCAATGGAATCATTATCCATCAAAACTAGATCACGCAACCCAGCAATGGATCATTATCCATCAAAACTAGATCACGCAACCCAGCAATGGATCATTATCCATCAAAACTAGATCACGCAACCCAGCAATGGAATTATTATCCATCAAAACTAGATCACGCAACCCAGCAATGGAATTATTATCCATCAAAACTAGATCACGCAACCCAGCAATGGAATCATTATCCATCACAACTAAACCATGCAACCCTGCACTGGAATGATTATCCATCAGAACTAGATCACGCAACTCACAAATGGACTCATTATTCAGCAAAACTTGATCATGCAACCCAGCAATGGAATCATTATCCATCAAAACTAGATCACGCAACCCAGCAATGGATCATTATCCATCAAAACTAGATCACACAAACCAGCAATGGAATCATTATCCATCAAAACTAGATTATGTAACCCAGCAATGGAATCATTACCCATCAAAACTAGATCACGCAACCCAGCAATGGATCATTATCAATCAAAACTAGATCACGCAACCCAGCAATGGAATTATTATCCATCAAAACTAGATCACGCAACCCAGCACTGGAATCATTATCCATCAGAACTAGATCATGCAACTCAGAAATGGACTCATTATTCATCAAAACTTGATCATGCAACCCAGCAATGGAATCATTATCCATCAAAACTTCAACACGCAACCCAGCAATGGATCATTATCCATCAAAACTAAATCATGCAACCCAGCAGTGGAATCATTATCCATCAGAACTAGATCACGCAACTCAGCAGTGGAATCATTATTCATCAAAACTTGATTATGCAACCCAGCAATGGAATCATTATCCATCAAAACTAGATCACGCAACCCAGCAATGGAATCATTACCCATCAAAACTAGATCACGCAACCCAGCAATGGAATCATTACCCATCAAAACTATATCACGCAACCCAGCAATGGAATCATTATCCATCAAAAACAGATCACACAACCCAGCAATGGAATCATTACCCATCAAAACTATATCACGCAACCCAGCAATGGAATCATTATCCATAAAAACTAGATTACGCAACCCAGCAATGGAATCATTATCCATCAGAAGTAGATTATGCAAACCAGCAATGGAATCAATACCCATCAAAACTAGATCATGCAACCCAGCAATGGAATCATTATCCATCAAAACTAGATCACGCAACCCAGCAATGGAATCATTACCCATCAAAACTAGATCACGCAACCCAGCAATGGAATCATTACCCATCAAAACTAGATCACGCATACCAGCAATGGAATCATTATCCATCAAAACTAGATCACGCAACCCAGCAATGGAATCATTACCCATCAAAACTAGATCACGCAACCCAGCAATGGAATCATTACCCATCAAAACTAGATCACGCAACCCAGCAATGGAATAATTATCCATCAGAACTAGATCACGCAACTCAGCAATGGAATCATTATACATCAAAACTAAATCATGCAACCCATCAATGGAATCATTATCCATCAAAACTAGATCACGCAACCCAGCGATGGAATCATTATCCATCAAAACTAGATCACGCAACCCAGCAATGGATCATTATCCATCAAAAGTAGATCATGCAACCGAGCAATGGAATCATTATCCATCAAAACTAGATTATGCAACCCAGCAATGGAATCATTACCCATCAAAACTAGATCACACAACCCAGCAATAAATCATTATCCATCAAAACTAGATCACGCAACCCAGCAATGGAATCATTATCCATCAGAACTAGTTTATGCAACCCAGCAATGGAATCATTACCTATCGAAACTAGATCACGCAACCCATCAATGGATCATTATCCATCAATACTAGATCACGCAACCCAGCAAAGGAATTATTATCCATCAAAACTAGATCACGCAACCCAGCAATGGAATCATTATCCATCAAAACTAAATCATGCAACCCAACACTGGAATCATTATCCATCAGAACTAGATCACGCAACCCAGCAATGGATCATTATCCATCAAAACTAGATCACACAACCCAGCAATGGAATTATTATGCATCAAAACTAGATCACGCAACCCAGCAATGGAATTATTATCCATCAAAACTAGATCACGCAACCCAGTAATGGAATCATTACTCATCAAAAGTAGATCACGCAACCCAGCAATGGAATCATTATCGATCAGAACTAGATCACACAACCCAGCAATGGAATCATTATCTATCAAAACTAGATCACGCAACCCAGTAATGGAATCATTACTCATCAAAAGTAGATCACGCAACCCAGCAATGGAATCATTACCCATCAAAACTAGATCACACAACCCAGCAATGGAATCATTATCCATCAGAACTAGATCACGCAACTCAGCAATGGAATCATTATACATCAACACTAAATCATGCAACCCAGTAATGGAATCATTACTCATCAAAAGTAGATCACGCAACCCAGCAATGGAATCATTACCCATCAAAACTAGATCACACAACCCAGCAATGGAATCATTATCTATCAAAACTAGATCACGCAACCAAGCAATGGAATCATTATCCATCAAAACTAGATCACGCAACCCAGCAATGGATCATTATCCATCAAAACTAGATCACGCAACCCAGCAATGGAATCATTATCCATCAAAACTAGATTATGCAACCCAGCAATGGAATCCTTACCCATCAAAACTAGATCACGCAACCCCGCAATGGAATCCTTATCCATCAGAACTAGATTATGCAACCCAGCAATGGAATCATTACCCATCAAAATTAGATCACGCAACCCATCAATGGATCATTATCCAACAAAACTAGATCACGCAACCCAGCAATGGAATTATTATCCATCAAAACTAGATCACGCAACCCAGCAATGGAATTATTATCCATCAAAACTAGATCACGCAACCCAGCAATGGAATCATTATCCATCACAACTAAACCATGCAACCCTGCACTGGAATCATTATCCATCAGAACTAGATCACGCAACTCACAAATGGACTCATTATTCATCAAAACTTGATCATGCAACCCAGCAATGGAATCATTATCCATCAAAACTAGATCACGCAACCCAGCAATGGATCATTATCCATCAAAACTTGATCATGCAACCCAGCAATGGATCATTATGCATCATAACTAGATCACGCAACTCAGCAATGGAATCATTATACATCAAAACTAAATCATGCAACCCATCAATGGAATCATTATCCATCAAAACTAGATCACGCAACCCAGCAATGGAATCATTATCTATCAAAACTAGATCACACAACCCAGCAATGGAATCATTATCTATCAAAACTAGATCATGCAACCCAGCAATGGAATCATTACCCATCAAAACTAGATCATGCAACCCAGCAATGGAATCATTATCCATCAGAACGAGATCACGCAACTCAGCAATGGAATCATTATACATCAAAACTAAATCATGCAACCCATCAATGGAATCATTATCCATCAAAACTAGATCACGCAACCCAGCAATGGAATCATTACCCATCAAAACTAGATCACGCAACCCAGCAATGGAATCATTATCCATCAAAAACATATGAAGCAACCCAGCAATGGAATCATTACCCATCAAAACTATATCACGCAACCCAGCAATGGAATCATTATCCATAAAAACTAGATTACGCAACCCAGCAATGGAATCATTACCCATCAAAACTAGATCACGCAACCCAGCAATGGAATCATTATCCATCAGAACTAGATTATGCAAACCAGCAATGGAATCATTACCAATCAAAACTAGATCACGCGACCCAGCAATGGAATCATTACCCATCAAAACTAAATCACGCAACCCAGCAATGAAATCATTATCGATCAGAACTAGATCACACAACCCAGCAATGGAATCATTATCTATCAAAACTAGATCACGCAACCCAGTAATGGAATCATTACTCATCAAAAGTAGATCACGCAACCCAGCAATGGAATCATTACCCATCAAAACTAGATCACACAACCCAGCAATGGAATCATTATCCATCAGAACTAGATCACGCAACTCAGCAATGGAATCATTATACATCAACACTAAATCATGCAACCCATCAATGGAATCATTATCTATCAAAACTAGATCACGCAACCAAGCAATGGAATCATTATCCATCAAAACTAGATCACGCAACCCAGCAATGGATCATTATCCATCAAAACTAGATCACGCAACCCAGCAATGGAATCATTATCCATCAAAACTAGATTATGCAACCCAGCAATGGAATCCTTACCCATCAAAACTAGATCACGCAACCCAGCAATGGAATCATTATCCATCAAAACTAGATTATGCAACCCAGCAATGGAATCCTTACCCATCAAAACTAGATCACGCAACCCAGCAATGGATCATTATCCAACAAAACTAGATCACGCATCCCAGCAATGGAATTATTATCCATCAAAACTAGATCACGCAACCCAGCAATGGAATTATCATCCATCAAAACTAGATCACGCAACCCAGCAATGGAATCATTATCCATCACAACTAAACCATGCAACCCTGCACTGGAATGATTATCCATCAGAACTAGATCACGCAACTCACAAATGGACTCATTATTCATCAAAACTTGATCATGCAACCCAGCAATGGAATCATTATCCATCAAAACTAGATCACGCAACCCAGCAATGGATCATTATCCATCAAAACTAGATCACACAAACCAGCAATGGAATCATTATCCATCAAAACTAGATTATGTAACCCAGCAATGGAATCATTACCCATCAAAACTAGATCACGCAACCCAGCAATGGATCATTATCAATCAAAACTAGATCACGCAACCCAGCAATGGAATTATTATCCATCAAAACTAGATCACGCAACCCAGCACTGGAATCATTATCCATCAGAACTAGATCATGCAACTCAGAAATGGACTCATTATTCATCAAAACTTGATCATGCAACCCAGCAATGGAATCATTATCCATCAAAACTTCAACACGCAACCCAGCAATGGATCATTATCCATCAAAACTAAATCATGCAACCCAGCAGTGGAATCATTATCCATCAGAACTAGATCACGCAACTCAGCAGTGGAATCATTATTCATCAAAACTTGATTATGCAACCCAGCAATGGAATCATTATCCATCAAAACTAGATCACGCAACCCAGCAATGGAATCATTACCCATCAAAACTAGATCACGCAACCCAGCAATGGAATCATTACCCATCAAAACTATATCACGCAACCCAGCAATGGAATCATTATCCATCAAAAACAGATCACACAACCCAGCAATGGAATCATTACCCATCAAAACTATATCACGCAACCCAGCAATGGAATCATTATCCATAAAAACTAGATTACGCAACCCAGCAATGGAATCATTATCCATCAGAAGTAGATTATGCAAACCAGCAATGGAATCAATACCCATCAAAACTAGATCATGCAACCCAGCAATGGAATCATTATCCATCAAAACTAGATCACGCAACCCAGCAATGGAATCATTACCCATCAAAACTAGATCACGCAACCCAGCAATGGAATCATTACCCATCAAAACTAGATCACGCATACCAGCAATGGAATCATTATCCATCAAAACTAGATCACGCAACCCAGCAATGGAATCATTACCCATCAAAACTAGATCACGCAACCCAGCAATGGAATCATTACCCATCAAAACTAGATCACGCAACCCAGCAATGGAATAATTATCCATCAGAACTAGATCACGCAACTCAGCAATGGAATCATTATACATCAAAACTAAATCATGCAACCCATCAATGGAATCATTATCCATCAAAACTAGATCACGCAACCCAGCGATGGAATCATTATCCATCAAAACTAGATCACGCAACCCAGCAATGGATCATTATCCATCAAAAGTAGATCATGCAACCGAGCAATGGAATCATTATCCATCAAAACTAGATTATGCAACCCAGCAATGGAATCATTACCCATCAAAACTAGATCACACAACCCAGCAATAAATCATTATCCATCAAAACTAGATCACGCAACCCAGCAATGGAATTATTATCCATCAAAACTAGATCACACACCCAGCAATGGAATCATTATCCATCAAAACTAAATCATGCAACCCAGCAATGGAATCATTATACATCAAAACTAGATCATGCAACGCAGCAATGGATCATTATCCATCAAAACTTGATCACGCAACCCAGCAATGGATCATTATCCATCAAAACTAAATCATGCAACCCAGCAGTGGAATCATTATTCATCAGAACTAGATCACGCAACTCAGCAATGGAATCATTATTCATCAAAACTTGATCATGCAACCCAGCAATGGAATCATTATCCATCAAAACTAGATCACGCAACCCAGCAATGGAATCATTACCCATCAAAACTAGATCACGCAACCCAGCAATGGAATCATTATCCATCAAAAACAGATGACGCAACCCAGCAATGGAATCATTACCCATCAAAACTATATCACGCAACCCAGCAATGGAATCGTTATCCATAAAAACTAGATTTCGCAACCCAGCAATGGAATCATTACCCATCAAAAATAGATCACGCAACCCAGCAATGGAATCATTATCCATCAGAACTAGGTTATGCAAACCAGCAATGGAATCATTGCCCATCAAAACTAGATCACGCAACCCAGCAATGGAATCATTACCCATCAAAACTAAATCACGCAACCCAGCAATGAAATCATTATCGATCAGAACTAGATCACGCAACCCAGCAATGGAATCATTACCTATCAAAACTAGATCACGCAACCCAGTAATGGAATCATTACTCATCAAAACTAGATCACGCAACCCAGCAATGGAATCATTACCCATCAAAACTAGATCACGCAACCCAGCAATGGAATCATTATCCATCAGAACTAGATCACGCAACTCAGCAATGGAATCATTATACATCAACACTAAATCATGCAACCCATCAATGGAATCATTATCCTTCAAAATTAGATCACGCAACCAAGCAATGGAATCATTATCCATCAAAACTAGATCACGCAACCCAGCAATGGATCATTATCCATCAAAGTTGGATCACGCAACCCAGCAATGGATCACTATCCATCAAAACTAGATCACGCAACCCAGCAATGGAATCATTACCCATCAAAACTAGATCACGCAACCCAGCAATGAAATCCTTATCCATCAGAACTAGATCACGCAACTCAGCAATGGAATCATTATACATCAACACTAAATCATGCAACCCATCAATGGAATCATTATCCTTCAAAATTAGATCACGCAACCAAGCAATGGAATCATTATCCATCAAAACTAGATCACGCAACCCAGCAATGGATCATTATCCATCAAAGTTGGATCACGCAACCCAGCAATGGATCATTATCCAACAAAACTAGATCACGCAACCCAGCAATGGAATCATTACCCATCAAAACTAGATCACGCAACCCAGTAATGGAATCATTACCCATCAAAACTAGATCACGCAACCCAGCAATGGAATAATTATCCATCAGAACTAGATCACGCAACTCAGCAATGGAATCATTATACATCAAAACTAAATCATGCAACCCATCAATGGAATCATTATCCATCAAAACTAGATCACGCAACCCAGCGATGAAATCATTATCCATCAAAACTAGATCACGCAACCCAGCAATGGATCATTATCCATCAAAAGTAGATCATGCAACCGAGAAATGGAATCATTATCCATCAAAACTAGATTATGCAACCCAGCAATGGAATCATTACCCATCAAAACTAGATCACACAACCCAGCAATAAATCATTATCCATCAAAACTAGATCACGCAACCCAGCAATGGAATCATTATCCATCAGAACTAGTTTATGCAACCCAGCAATGGAATCATTACCTATCGAAACTAGATCACGCAACCCATCAATGGATCATTATCCATCAATACTAGATCACGCAACCCAGCAAAGGAATTATTATCCATCAAAACTAGATCACGCAACCCAGCAATGGAATCATTATCCATCAAAACTAAATCATGCAACCCAACACTGGAATCATTATCCATCAGAACTAGATCACGCAACCCAGCAATGGATCATTATCCATCAAAACTAGATCACACAACCCAGCAATGGAATTATTATGCATCAAAACTAGATCACGCAACCCAGCAATGGAATTATTATCCATCAAAACTAGATCACGCAACCCAGTAATGGAATCATTACTCATCAAAAGTAGATCACGCAACCCAGCAATGGAATCATTATCGATCAGAACTAGATCACACAACCCAGCAATGGAATCATTATCTATCAAAACTAGATCACGCAACCCAGTAATGGAATCATTACTCATCAAAAGTAGATCACGCAACCCAGCAATGGAATCATTACCCATCAAAACTAGATCACACAACCCAGCAATGGAATCATTATCCATCAGAACTAGATCACGCAACTCAGCAATGGAATCATTATACATCAACACTAAATCATGCAACCCAGTAATGGAATCATTACTCATCAAAAGTAGATCACGCAACCCAGCAATGGAATCATTACCCATCAAAACTAGATCACGCAACCCATCAATGGATCATTATCCAACAAAACTAGATCACGCAACCCAGCAATGGAATTATTATCCATCAAAACTAGATCACGCAACCCAGCAATGGAATTATTATCCATCAAAACTAGATCACGCAACCCAGCAATGGAATCATTATCCATCACAACTAAACCATGCAACCCTGCACTGGAATCATTATCCATCAGAACTAGATCACGCAACTCACAAATGGACTCATTATTCATCAAAACTTGATCATGCAACCCAGCAATGGAATCATTATCCATCAAAACTAGATCACGCAACCCAGCAATGGATCATTATCCATCAAAACTTGATCATGCAACCCAGCAATGGATCATTATGCATCATAACTAGATCACGCAACTCAGCAATGGAATCATTATACATCAAAACTAAATCATGCAACCCATCAATGGAATCATTATCCATCAAAACTAGATCACGCAACCCAGCAATGGAATCATTATCTATCAAAACTAGATCACACAACCCAGCAATGGAATCATTATCTATCAAAACTAGATCATGCAACCCAGCAATGGAATCATTACCCATCAAAACTAGATCATGCAACCCAGCAATGGAATCATTATCCATCAGAACTAGATCACGCAACTCAGCAATGGAATCATTATACATCAAAACTAAATCATGCAACCCATCAATGGAATCATTATCCATCAAAACTAGATCACGCAACCCAGCAATGGAATCATTACCCATCAAAACTAGATCACGCAACCCAGCAATGGAATCATTATCCATCAAAAACATATGAAGCAACCCAGCAATGGAATCATTACCCATCAAAACTATATCACGCAACCCAGCAATGGAATCATTATCCATAAAAACTAGATTACGCAACCCAGCAATGGAATCATTACCCATCAAAACTAGATCACGCAACCCAGCAATGGAATCATTATCCATCAGAATTAGATTATGCAAACCAGCAATGGAATCATTACCAATCAAAACTAGATCACGCGACCCAGCAATGGAATCATTACCCATCAAAACTAAATCACGCAACCCAGCAATGAAATCATTATCGATCAGAACTAGATCACACAACCCAGCAATGGAATCATTATCTATCAAAACTAGATCACGCAACCCAGTAATGGAATCATTACTCATCAAAAGTAGATCACGCAACCCAGCAATGGAATCATTACCCATCAAAACTAGATCACACAACCCAGCAATGGAATCATTATCCATCAGAACTAGATCACGCAACTCAGCAATGGAATCATTATACATCAACACTAAATCATGCAACCCATCAATGGAATCATTATCTATCAAAACTAGATCACGCAACCAAGCAATGGAATCATTATCCATCAAAACTAGATCACCCAACCCAGCAATGGATCATTATCCATCAAAACTAGATCACGCAACCCAGCAATGGAATCATTATCCATCAAAACTAGATTATGCAACCCAGCAATGGAATCCTTACCCATCAAAACTAGATCACGCAACCCAGCAATGGAATCATTATCCATCAAAACTAGATTATGCAACCCAGCAATGGAATCCTTACCCATCAAAACTAGATCACGCAACCCAGCAATGGATCATTATCCAACAAAACTAGATCACGCAACCCAGCAATGGAATCATTACCCATCAAAACTAGATCACGCAACCCAGCAATGGAATCATTACCCATCAAAACTAGATCACTCAACCCAGCAATGGAATAATTATCCATCAGAACTAGATCACGCAACTCAGCAATGGAATCATTATACATCAAAACTAAATCATGCAACCCATCAATGGAATCATTATCCATCAAAACTAGATCACGCAACCCAGCGATGGAATCATTATCCATCAAAACTAGATCACGCAACCCAGCAATGGATCATTATCCATCAAAAGTAGATCATGCAACCGAGCAATGGAATCATTATCCATCAAAACTAGATTATGCAACCCAGCAATGGAATCATTACCCATCAAAACTAGATCACACAACCTAGCAATAAATCATTATCCATCAAAACTAGATCACGCAACCCAGCAATGGAATCATTATCCATCAGAACTAGTTTATGCAACCCAGCAATGGAATCATTACCTATCGAAACTAGATCACGCAACCCATCAATGGATCATTATCCATCAATACTAGATCACGCAACCCAGCAAAGGAATTATTATCCATCAAAACTAGATCACGCAACCCAGCAATGGAATCATTATCCATCAAAACTAAATCATGCAACCCAACACTGGAATCATTATCCATCAGAACTAGATCACGCAACCCAGCAATGGATCATTATCCATCAAAACTAGATCACACAACCCAGCAATGGAATTATTATGCATCAAAACTAGATCACGCAACCCAGCAATGGAATTATTATCCATCAAAACTAGATCACGCAACCCAGTAATGGAATCATTACTCATCAAAAGTAGATCACGCAACCCAGCAATGGAATCATTATCGATCAGAACTAGATCACACAACCCAGCAATGGAATCATTATCTATCAAAACTAGATCACGCAACCCAGTAATGGAATCATTACTCATCAAAAGTAGATCACGCAACCCAGCAATGGAATCATTACCCATCAAAACTAGATCACACAACCCAGCAATGGAATCATTATCCATCAGAACTAGATCACGCAACTCAGCAATGGAATCATTATACATCAACACTAAATCATGCAACCCAGTAATGGAATCATTACTCATCAAAAGTAGATCACGCAACCCAGCTATGGAATCATTACCCATCAAAACTAGATCACACAACCCAGCAATGGAATCATTATCTATCAAAACTAGATCACGCAACCAAGCAATGGAATCATTATCCATCAAAACTAGATCACGCAACCCAGCAATGGATCATTATCCATCAAAACTAGATCACGCAACCCAGCAATGGAATCATTATCCATCAAAACTAGATTATGCAACCCAGCAATGGAATCCTTACCCATCAAAACTAGATCACGCAACCCCGCAATGGAATCCTTATCCATCAGAACTAGATTATGCAACCCAGCAATGGAATCATTACCCATCAAAACTAGATCACGCAACCCATCAATGGATCATTATCCAACAAAACTAGATCACGCAACCCAGCAATGGAATTATTATCCATCAAAACTAGATCACGCAACCCAGCAATGGAATTATTATCCATCAAAACTAGATCACGCAACCCAGCAATGGAATCATTATCCATCACAACTAAACCATGCAACCCTGCACTGGAATCATTATCCATCAGAACTAGATCACGCAACTCACAAATGGACTCATTATTCATCAAAACTTGATCATGCAACCCAGCAATGGAATCATTATCCATCAAAACTAGATCACGCAACCCAGCAATGGATCATTATCCATCAAAACTTGATCATGCAACCCAGCAATGGATCATTATGCATCATAACTAGATCACGCAACTCAGCAATGGAATCATTATACATCAAAACTAAATCATGCAACCCATCAATGGAATCATTATCCATCAAAACTAGATCACGCAACCCAGCAATGGAATCATTATCTATCAAAACTAGATCACACAACCCAGCAATGGAATCATTATCTATCAAAACTAGATCATGCAACCCAGCAATGGAATCATTACCCATCAAAACTAGATCATGCAACCCAGCAATGGAATCATTATCCATCAGAACGAGATCACGCAACTCAGCAATGGAATCATTATACATCAAAACTAAATCATGCAACCCATCAATGGAATCATTATCCATCAAAACTAGATCACGCAACCCAGCAATGGAATCATTACCCATCAAAACTAGATCACGCAACCCAGCAATGGAATCATTATCCATCAAAAACATATGAAGCAACCCAGCATTGGAATCATTACCCATCAAAACTATATCACGCAACCCAGCAATGGAATCATTATCCATAAAAACTAGATTACGCAACCCAGCAATGGAATCATTACCCATCAAAACTAGATCACGCAACCCAGCAATGGAATCATTATCCATCAGAACTAGATTATGCAAACCAGCAATGGAATCATTACCAATCAAAACTAGATCACGCGACCCAGCAATGGAATCATTACCCATCAAAACTAAATCACGCAACCCAGCAATGAAATCATTATCGATCAGAACTAGATCACACAACCCAGCAATGGAATCATTATCTATCAAAACTAGATCACGCAACCCAGTAATGGAATCATTACTCATCAAAAGTAGATCACGCAACCCAGCAATGGAATCATTACCCATCAAAACTAGATCACACAACCCAGCAATGGAATCATTATCCATCAGAACTAGATCACGCAACTCAGCAATGGAATCATTATACATCAACACTAAATCATGCAACCCATCAATGGAATCATTATCTATCAAAACTAGATCACGCAACCAAGCAATGGAATCATTATCCATCAAAACTAGATCACGCAACCCAGCAATGGATCATTATCCATCAAAACTAGATCACGCAACCCAGCAATGGAATCATTATCCATCAAAACTAGATTATGCAACCCAGCAATGGAATCCTTACCCATCAAAACTAGATCACGCAACCCAGCAATGGAATCATTATCCATCAAAACTAGATTATGCAACCCAGCAATGGAATCCTTACCCATCAAAACTAGATCACGCAACCCAGCAATGGATCATTATCCAACAAAACTAGATCACGCATCCCAGCAATGGAATTATTATCCATCAAAACTAGATCACGCAACCCAGCAATGGAATTATCATCCATCAAAACTAGATCACGCAACCCAGCAATGGAATCATTATCCATCACAACTAAACCATGCAACCCTGCACTGGAATGATTATCCATCAGAACTAGATCACGCAACTCACAAATGGACTCATTATTCATCAAAACTTGATCATGCAACCCAGCAATGGAATCATTATCCATCAAAACTAGATCACGCAACCCAGCAATGGATCATTATCCATCAAAACTAGATCACACAAACCAGCAATGGAATCATTATCCATCAAAACTAGATTATGTAACCCAGCAATGGAATCATTACCCATCAAAACTAGATCACGCAACCCAGCAATGGATCATTATCAATCAAAACTAGATCACGCAACCCAGCAATGGAATTATTATCCATCAAAACTAGATCACGCAACCCAGCACTGGAATCATTATCCATCAGAACTAGATCATGCAACTCAGAAATGGACTCATTATTCATCAAAACTTGATCATGCAACCCAGCAATGGAATCATTATCCATCAAAACTTCAACACGCAACCCAGCAATGGATCATTATCCATCAAAACTAAATCATGCAACCCAGCAGTGGAATCATTATCCATCAGAACTAGATCACGCAACTCAGCAGTGGAATCATTATTCATCAAAACTTGATTATGCAACCCAGCAATGGAATCATTATCCATCAAAACTAGATCACGCAACCCAGCAATGGAATCATTACCCATCAAAACTAGATCACGCAACCCAGCAATGGAATCATTATCCATCAAAAACAGATCACACAACCCAGCAATGGAATCATTACCCATCAAAACTATATCACGCAACCCAGCAATGGAATCATTATCCATAAAAACTAGATTACGCAACCCAGCAATGGAATCATTATCCATCAGAAGTAGATTATGCAAACCAGCAATGGAATCAATACCCATCAAAACTAGATCATGCAACCCAGCAATGGAATCATTATCCATCAAAACTAGATCACGCAACCCAGCAATGGAATCATTACCCATCAAAACTAGATCACGCAACCCAGCAATGGAATCATTACCCATCAAAACTAGATCACGCATACCAGCAATGGAATCATTATCCATCAAAACTAGATCACGCAACCCAGCAATGGAATCATTACCCATCAAAACTAGATCACGCAACCCAGCAATGGAATCATTACCCATCAAAACTAGATCACGCAACCCAGCAATGGAATAATTATCCATCAGAACTAGATCACGCAACTCAGCAATGGAATCATTATACATCAAAACTAAATCATGCAACCCATCAATGGAATCATTATCCATCAAAACTAGATCACGCAACCCAGCGATGGAATCATTATCCATCAAAACTAGATCACGCAACCCAGCAATGGATCATTATCCATCAAAAGTAGATCATGCAACCGAGCAATGGAATCATTATCCATCAAAACTAGATTATGCAACCCAGCAATGGAATCATTACCCATCAAAACTAGATCACACAACCCAGCAATAAATCATTATCCATCAAAACTAGATCACGCAACCCAGCAATGGAATTATTATCCATCAAAACTAGATCACACACCCAGCAATGGAATCATTATCCATCAAAACTAAATCATGCAACCCAGCAATGGAATCATTATACATCAAAACTAGATCATGCAACGCAGCAATGGATCATTATCCACCAAAACTTGATCACGCAACCCAGCAATGGATCATTATCCATCAAAACTAAATCATGCAACCCAGCAGTGGAATCATTATTCATCAGAACTAGATCACGCAACTCAGCAATGGAATCATTATTCATCAAAACTTGATCATGCAACCCAGCAATGGAATCATTATCCATCAAAACTAGATCACGCAACCCAGCAATGGAATCATTACCCATCAAAACTAGATCACGCAACCCAGCAATGGAATCATTATCCATCAAAAACAGATGACGCAACCCAGCAATGGAATCATTACCCATCAAAACTATATCACGCAACCCAGCAATGGAATCGTTATCCATAAAAACTAGATTTCGCAACCCAGCAATGGAATCATTACCCATCAAAAATAGATCACGCAACCCAGCAATGGAATCATTATCCATCAGAACTAGATTATGCAAACCAGCAATGGAATCATTGCCCATCAAAACTAGATCACGCAACCCAGCAATGGAATCATTACCCATCAAAACTAAATCACGCAACCCAGCAATGAAATCATTATCGATCAGAACTAGATCACGCAACCCAGCAATGGAATCATTACCTATCAAAACTAGATCACGCAACCCAGTAATGGAATCATTACTCATCAAAACTAGATCACGCAACCCAGCAATGGAATCATTACCCATCAAAACTAGATCACGCAACCCAGCAATGGAATCATTATCCATCAGAACTAGATCACGCAACTCAGCAATGGAATCATTATACATCAACACTAAATCATGCAACCCATCAATGGAATCATTATCCTTCAAAATTAGATCACGCAACCAAGCAATGGAATCATTATCCATCAAAACTAGATCACGCAACCCAGCAATGGATCATTATCCATCAAAGTTGGATCACGCAACCCAGCAATGGATCACTATCCATCAAAACTAGATCACGCAACCCAGCAATGGAATCATTACCCATCAAAACTAGATCACGCAACCCAGCAATGAAATCCTTATCCATCAGAACTAGATCACGCAACTCAGCAATGGAATCATTATACATCAACACTAAATCATGCAACCCATCAATGGAATCATTATCCTTCAAAATTAGATCACGCAACCAAGCAATGGAATCATTATCCATCAAAACTAGATCACGCAACCCAGCAATGGATCATTATCCATCAAAGTTGGATCACGCAACCCAGCAATGGATCACTATCCATCAAAACTAGATCACGCAACCCAGCAATGGAATCATTATCCATCAGAACTAGTTTATGCAACCCAGCAATGGAATCATTACCTATCGAAACTAGATCACGCAACCCATCAATGGATCATTATCCATCAATACTAGATCACGCAACCCAGCAAAGGAATTATTATCCATCAAAACTAGATCACGCAACCCAGCAATGGAATCATTATCCATCAAAACTAAATCATGCAACCCAACACTGGAATCATTATCCATCAGAACTAGATCACGCAACCCAGCAATGGATCATTATCCATCAAAACTAGATCACACAACCCAGCAATGGAATTATTATGCATCAAAACTAGACCACGCAACCCAGCAATGGAATTATTATCCATCAAAACTAGATCACGCAACCCAGTAATGGAATCATTACTCATCAAAAGTAGATCACGCAACCCAGCAATGGAATCATTATCGATCAGAACTAGATCACACAACCCAGCAATGGAATCATTATCTATCAAAACTAGATCACGCAACCCAGTAATGGAATCATTACTCATCAAAAGTAGATCACGCAACCCAGCAATGGAATCATTACCCATCAAAACTAGATCACACAACCCAGCAATGGAATCATTATCCATCAGAACTAGATCACGCAACTCAGCAATGGAATCATTATACATCAACACTAAATCATGCAACCCAGTAATGGAATCATTACTCATCAAAAGTAGATCACGCAACCCAGCAATGGAATCATTACCCATCAAAACTAGATCACACAACCCAGCAATGGAATCATTATCTATCAAAACTAGATCACGCAAACAAGCAATGGAATCATTATCCATCAAAACTAGATCACGCAACCCAGCAATGGATCATTATCCATCAAAACTAGATCACGCAACCCAGCAATGGAATCATTATCCATCAAAACTAGATTATGCAACCCAGCAATGGAATCCTTACCCATCAAAACTAGATCACGCAACCCCGCAATGGAATCATTATCCATCAGAACTAGATTATGCAACCCAGCAATGGAATCATTACCCATCAAAACTAGATCACGCAACCCATCAATGGATCATTATCCAACAAAACTAGATCACGCAACCCAGCAATGGAATTATTATCCATCAAAACTAGATCACGCAACCCAGCAATGGAATTATTATCCATCAAAACTAGATCACGCAACCCAGCAATGGAATCATTATCCATCACAACTAAACCATGCAACCCTGCACTGGAATCATTATCCATCAGAACTAGATCACGCAACTCACAAATGGACTCATTATTCATCAAAACTTGATCATGCAACCCAGCAATGGAATCATTATCCATCAAAACTAGATCACGCAACCCAGCAATGGATCATTATCCATCAAAACTTGATCATGCAACCCAGCAATGGATCATTATGCATCATAACTAGATCACGCAACTCAGCAATGGAATCATTATACATCAAAACTAAATCATGCAACCCATCAATGGAATCATTATCCATCAAAACTAGATCACGCAACCCAGCAATGGAATCATTATCTATCAAAACTAGATCACACAACCCAGCAATGGAATCATTATCTATCAAAACTAGATCATGCAACCCAGCAATGGAATCATTACCCATCAAAACTAGATCATGCAACCCAGCAATGGAATCATTATCCATCAGAACTAGATCACGCAACTCAGCAATGGAATCATTATACATCAAAACTAAATCATGCAACCCATCAATGGAATCATTATCCATCAAAACTAGATCACGCAACCCAGCAATGGAATCATTACCCATCAAAACTAGATCACGCAACCCAGCAATGGAATCATTATCCATCAAAAACATATGAAGCAACCCAGCAATGGAATCATTACCCATCAAAACTATATCACGCAACCCAGCAATGGAATCATTATCCATAAAAACTAGATTACGCAACCCAGCAATGGAATCATTACCCATCAAAACTAGATCACGCAACCCAGCAATGGAATCATTATCCATCAGAACTAGATTATGCAAACCAGCAATGGAATCATTACCAATCAAAACTAGATCACGCGACCCAGCAATGGAATCATTACCCATCAAAACTAAATCACGCAACCCAGCAATGAAATCATTATCGATCAGAACTAGATCACACAACCCAGCAATGGAATCATTATCTATCAAAACTAGATCACGCAACCCAGTAATGGAATCATTACTCATCAAAAGTAGATCACGCAACCCAGCAATGGAATCATTACCCATCAAAACTAGATCACACAACCCAGCAATGGAATCATTATCCATCAGAACTAGATCACGCAACTCAGCAATGGAATCATTATACATCAACACTAAATCATGCAACCCATCAATGGAATCATTATCTATCAAAACTAGATCACGCAACCAAGCAATGGAATCATTATCCATCAAAACTAGATCACCCAACCCAGCAATGGATCATTATCCATCAAAACTAGATCACGCAACCCAGCAATGGAATCATTATCCATCAAAACTAGATTATGCAACCCAGCAATGGAATCCTTACCCATCAAAACTAGATCACGCAACCCAGCAATGGAATCATTATCCATCAAAACTAGATTATGCAACCCAGCAATGGAATCCTTACCCATCAAAACTAGATCACGCAACCCAGCAATGGATCATTATCCAACAAAACTAGATCACGCAACCCAGCAATGGAATTATTATCCATCAAAACTAGATCACGCAACCCAGCAATGGAATTATTATCCATCAAAACTAGATCACGCAACCCAGCAATGGAATCATTATCCATCACAACTAAACCATGCAACCCTGCACTGGAATGATTATCCATCAGAACTAGATCACGCAACTCACAAATGGACTCATTATTCATCAAAACTTGATCATGCAACCCAGCAATGGAATCATTATCCATCAAAACTAGATCACGCAACCCAGCAATGGATCATTATCCATCAAAACTTGATCATGCAACCCAGCAATGGATCATTATGCATCATAACTAGATCACGCAACTCAGAAATGGAATCATTATACATCAAAACTAAATCATGCAACCCATCAATGGAATCATTATCCATCAAAACTAGATCACGCAACCCAGCAATGGAATCATTATCTATCAAAACTAGATCACACAACCCAGCAATGGAATCATTATCTATCAAAACTAGATCATGCAACCCAGCAATGGAATCATTACCCATCAAAACTAGATCATGCAACCCAGCAATGGAATCATTATCCATCAGAACTAGATCACGCAACTCAGCAATGGAATCATTATACATCAAAACTAAATCATGCAACCCATCAATGGAATCATTATCCATCAGAACTAGATCACGCAACCCAGCACTGGAATCATTATTCATCAGAACTAGATCATGCAACTCAGAAATGGACTCATTATTCATCAAAACTTGATCATGCAACCCAGCAATGGAATCATTATCCATCAAAACTTCAACACGCAACCCAGCAATGGATCATTATCCATCAAAACTAAATCATGCAACCCAGCAGTGGAATCATTATTCATCAGAACTAGATCACGCAACTCAGCAGTGGAATCATTATTCATCAAAACTTGATCATGCAACCCAGCAATGGAATCATTATCCATCAAAACTAGATCACGCAACCCAGCAATGGATCATTATCCATCAAAACTAGATCACACAAACCAGCAATGGAATCATTATCCACCAAAACTAGATTATGTAACCCAGCAATGGAATCATTACCCATCAAAACTAGATCACGCAACCCAGCAATGGATCATTATCCATCAAAACTAGATCACACAACCCAGCAATGGAATTATTATCCATCAAAACTAGATCACGCAACCCAGCACTGGAATCATTATCCATCAGAACTAGATCATGCAACTCAGAAATGGACTCATTATTCATCAAAACTTGATCATGCAACCCAGCAATGGAATCATTATCCATCAAAACTTCAACACGCAACCCAGCAATGGATCATTATCCATCAAAACTAAATCATGCAACCCAGCAGTGGAATCATTATTCATCAGAACTAGATCACGCAACTCAGCAGTGGAATCATTATTCATCAAAACTTGATCATGCAACCCAGCAATGGAATCATTATCCATCAAAACTAGATCACGCAACCCAGCAATGGAATCATTACCCATCAAAACTAGATCACGCAACCCAGCAATGGAATCATTACCCATCAAAACTATATCACGCAACCCAGCAATGGAATCATTATCCATCAAAAACAGATCACACAACCCAGCAATGGAATCATTACCCATCAAAACTATATCACGCAACCCAGCAATGGAATCATTATCCATAAAAACTAGATTACGCAACCCAGCAATGGAATCATTAACCATCAAAACTAGATCACGCAACCCAGCAATGGAATCATTATCCATCAGAAGTAGATTATGCAAACCAGCAATGGAATCAATACCCATCAAAACTAGATCATGCAACCCAGCAATGGAATCATTATCCATCAAAACTAGATCACGCAACCCAGCAATGGAATCATTACCCATCAAAACTAGATCACGCAACCCAGCAATGGAATCATTACCCATCAAAACTAGATCACGCATACCAGCAATGGAATCATTATCCATCAAAACTAGATCACGCAACCCAGCAATGGAATCATTACCCATCAAAACTAGATCACGCAACCCAGCAATGGAATCATTACCCATCAAAACTAGATCACGCAACCCAGCAATGGAATAATTATCCATCAGAACTAGATCACGCAACTCAGCAATGGAATCATTATACATCAAAACTAAATCATGCAACCCATCAATGGAATCATTATCCATCAAAACTAGATCACGCAACCCAGCGATGGAATCATTATCCATCAAAACTAGATCACGCAACCCAGCAATGGATCATTATCCATCAAAAGTAGATCATGCAACCGAGCAATGGAATCATTATCCATCAAAACTAGATTATGCAACCCAGCAATGGAATCATTACCCATCAAAACTAGATCACACAACCCAGCAATAAATCATTATCCATCAAAACTAGATCACGCAACCCAGCAATGGAATTATTATCCATCAAAACTAGATCACACACCCAGCAATGGAATCATTATCCATCAAAACTAAATCATGCAACCCAGCAATGGAATCATTATACATCAAAACTAGATCATGCAACGCAGCAATGGATCATTATCCATCAAAACTTGATCACGCAACCCAGCAATGGATCATTATCCATCATATCTAAATCATGCAACCCAGCAGTGGAATCATTATTCATCAGAACTAGATCACGCAACTCAGCAATGGAATCATTATTCATCAAAACTTGATCATGCAACCCAGCAATGGAATCATTATCCATCAAAACTAGATCACGTAACCCAGCAATGGAATCATTACCCATCAAAACTAGATCACGCAACCCAGCAATGGAATCATTACCCATCAAAACTAGATCACGCAACCCAGCAATGGAATCATTATCCATCAAAAACAGATGACGCAACCCAGCAATGGAATCATTACCCATCAAAACTATATCACGCAACCCAGCAATGGAATCGTTATCCATAAAAACTAGATTACGCAACCCAGCAATGCAATCATTACCCATCAAAAATAGATCACGCAACCCAGCAATGGAATCATTATCCATCAGAACTAGATTATGCAAACCAGCAATGGAATCATTGCCCATCAAAACTAGATCACGCAACCCAGCAATGGAATCATTACCCATCAAAACTAAATCACGCAACCCAGCAATGAAATCATTATCGATCAGAACTAGATCACGCAACCCAGCAATGGAATCATTACCTATCAAAACTAGATCACGCAACCCAGTAATGGAATCATTACTCATCAAAACTAGATCACGCAACCCAGCAATGGAATCATTACCCATCAAAACTAGATCACGCAACCCAGCAATGGAATCATTATCCATCAGAACTAGATCACGCAACTCAGCAATGGAATCATTATACATCAACACTAAATCATGCAACCCATCAATGGAATCATTATCCTTCAAAATTAGATCACGCAACCAAGCAATGGAATCATTATCCATCAAAACTAGATCACGCAACCCAGCAATGGATCATTATCCATCAAACTTGGATCACGCAACCCAGCAATGGATCACTATCCATCAAAACTAGATCACGCAACCCAGCAATGGAATCATTACCCATCAAAACTAGATCATGCAACCCAGCAATGAAATCCTTATCCATCAGAACTAGATCACGCAACTCAGCAATGGAATCATTATACATCAACACTAAATCATGCAACCCATCAATGGAATCATTATCCTTCAAAATTAGATCACGCAACCAAGCAATGGAATCATTATCCATCAAAACTAGATCACGCAACCCAGCAATGGATCATTATCCATCAAAGTTGGATCACGCAACCCAGCAATGGATCACTATCCATCAAAACTAGATCACGCAACCCAGCAATGGAATCATTATCCATCAGAACTAGTTTATGCAACCCAGCAATGGAATCATTACCTATCGAAACTAGATCACGCAACCCATCAATGGATCATTATCCATCAATACTAGATCACGCAACCCAGCAATGGAATTATTATCAATCAAAAGTAGATCACGCAACCCAGCAATGGAATCATTATCCATCAAAACTAAATCATGCAACCCAACACTGGAATCATTATCCATCAGAACTAGATCACGCAATCCAGCAATGGATCATTATCCATCAAAACTAGATCACACAACCCAGCAATGGAATTATTATGCATCAAAACTAGATCACGCAACCCAGCAATGGAATTATTATCCATCAAAACTAGATCACGCAACCCAGTAATGGAATCATTACTCATCAAAAGTAGATCACGCAACCCAGCAATGGAATCATTATCGATCAGAACTAGATCACACAACCGAGCAATGGAATCATTATCTATCAAAACTAGATCACGCAACCCAGTAATGGAATCATTACTCATCAAAAGTAGATCACGCTACCCAGCAATGGAATCATTACCCATCAAAACTAGATCACACAACCCAGCAATGGAATCATTATCCATCAGAACTAGATCACGCAACTCAGCAATGGAATCATTATACATCAACACTAAATCATGCAACCCAGTAATGGAATCATTACTCATCAAAAGTAGATCACGCAACCCAGCAATGGAATCATTACCCATCAAAACTAGATCACACAACCCAGCAATGGAATCATTATCTATCAAAACTAGATCACGCAACCAAGCAATGGAATCATTATCCATCAAAACTAGATCACGCAACCCAGCAATGGATCATTATCCATCAAAACTAGATCACGCAACCCAGCAATGGAATCATTATCCATCAAAACTAGATTATGCAACCCAGCAATGGAATCCTTACCCATCAAAACTAGATCACGCAACCCAGCAATGGAATCATTATCCATCAGGACTAGATTATGCAACCCAGCAATGGAATCATTACCCATCAAAACTAGATCACGCAACCCATCAATGGATCATTATCCAACAAAACTAGATCACGCAACCCAGCAATGGAATTATTATCCATCAAAACTAGATCACGCAACCCAGCAATGGAATTATTATCCATCAAAACCAGATCACGCAACCCAGCAATGGAATCATTATCCATCACAACTAAACCATGCAACCCTGCACTGGAATCATTATCCATCAGAACTAGATCACGCAACTCACAAATGGACTCATTATTCATAAAAACTTGATCATGCAACCCAGCAATGGAATCATTATCCATCAAAACTAGATCACGCAACCCAGCAATGGATCATTATCCATCAAAACTTGATCATGCAACCCAGCAATGGATCATTATGCATCATAACTAGATCACGCAACTCAGCAATGGAATCATTATACATCAAAACTAAATCATGCAACCCATCAATGGAATCATTATCCATCAAAACTAGATCACGCAACCCAGCAATGGAATCATTATCTATCAAAACTAGATCACACAACCCAGCAATGGAATCATTATCTATCAAAACTAGATCATGCAACCCAGCAATGGAATCATTACCCATCAAAACTAGATCATGCAACCCAGCAATGGAATCATTATCCATCAGAACTAGATCACGCAACTCAGCAATGGAATCATTATACATCAAAACTAAATCATGCAACCCATCAATGGAATCATTATCCATCAAAACTAGATCACGCAACCCAGCAATGGAATCATTATCCATCAAAACTAGATCACGCAACCCAGCAATGGATCATTATCCATCAAAACTAGATCACACAAACCAGCAATGGAATCATTATCCATCAAAACTAGATTATGTAACCCAGCAATGGAATCATTACCCATCAAAACTAGATCACGCAACCCAGCAATGGATCATTATCCATCAAAACTAGATCACGCAACCCAGCAATGGAATTATTATCCATCAAAACTAGATCACGCAACCCAGCACTGGAATCATTATCCATCAGAACTAGATTATGCAACTCAGAAATGGACTCATTATTCATCAAAACTTGATCATGCAACCCAGCAATGGAATCATTATCCATCAAAACTTCAACACGCAACCCAGCAATGGATCATTATCCATCAAAACTAAATCATGCAACCCAGCAGTGGAATCATTATTCATCAGAACTAGATCACGCAACTCAGCAGTGGAATCATTATTCATCAAAACTTGATCATGCAACCCAGCAATGGAATCATTATCCATCAAAACTAGATCACGCAACCCAGCAATGGAATCATTACCCATCAAAACTAGATCACGCAACCCAGCAATGGAATCATTACCCATCAAAACTATATCACGCAACCCAGCAATGGAATCATTATCCATCAAAAACAGATCACACAACCCAGCAATGGAATCATTACCCATCAAAACTATATCACGCAACCCAGCAATGGAATCATTATCCATAAAAACTAGATTACGCAACCCAGCAATGGAATCATTACCCATCAAAACTAGATCACGCAACCCAGCAATGGAATCATTATCCATCAGCAGTAGATTATGCAAACCAGCAATGGAATCAATACCCATCAAAACTAGATCATGCAACCCAGCAATGGAATCATTATCCATCAAAACTAGATCACGCAACCCAGCAATGGAATCATTACCCATCAAAACTAGATCATGCAACCCAGCAATGGAATCATTACCCATCAAAACTAGATCATGCATACCAGCAATGGAATCATTATCCATCAAAACTAGATCACGCAACCCAGCAATGGAATCATTACCCATCAAAACTAGATCACGCAACCCAGAAATGGAATCATTACCCATCAAAACTAGATCACGCAACACAGCAATGGAATAATTATCCATCAGAACTAGATCACGCAACTCAGCAATGGAATCATTATACATCAAAACTAAATCATGCAACCCATCAATGGAATCATTATCCATCAAAACTAGATCACGCAACCCAGCGATGGAATCATTATCCATCAAAACTAGATCACGCAACCCAGCAATGGATCATTATCCATCAAAAGTAGATCATGCAACCGAGCAATGGAATCATTATCCATCAAAACTAGATTATGCAACCCAGCAATGGAATCATTACCCATCAAAACTAGATCACACAACCCAGCAATAAATCATTATCCATCAAAACTAGATCACGCAACCCAGCAATGGAATTATTTTCCATCAAAACTAGATCACACACCCAGCAATGGAATCATTATCCATCAAAACTAAATCATGCAACCCAGCAATGGAATCATTATACATCAAAACTAGATCACGCAACCCAGCAATGGATCATTATCCATCAAAACTTGATCACACAACCCAGCAATGGATCATTATCCATCAAAACTAAATCATGCAACCCAGCAGTGGAATCATTATTCATCAGAACTAGATCACGCAACTCAGCAATGGAATCATTATTCATCAAAACTTGATCATGCAACCCAGCAATAGAATCATTATCCATCAAAACTAGATCACGCAACCCAGCAATGGAATCATTACCCATCAAAACTAGATCACGCAACCCAGCAATGGAATCATTACCCATCAAAACTAGATCACGCAACCCAGCAATGGAATCATTATCCATCAAAAACAGATGACGCAACCCAGCAATGGAATCATTACCCATCAAAACTATATCACGCAACCCAGCAATGGAATCGTTATCCATAAAAACTAGATTACGCAACCCAGCAATGGAATCATTACCCATCAAAAATAGATCACGCAACCCAGCAATGGAATCATTATCCATCAGAACTAGATTATGCAAACCAGCAATGGAATCATTGCCCATCAAAACTAGATCACGCAACCCAGCAATGGAATCATTACCCATCAAAACTAAATCACGCAACCCAGCAATGAAATCATTATCGATCAGAACTAGATCACGCAACCCAGCAATGGAATCATTACCTATCAAAACTAGATCACGCAACCCAGTAATGGAATCATTACTCATCAAAACTAGATCACGCAACCCAGCAATGGAATCATTACCCATCAAAACTAGATCACGCAACCCAGCAATGGAATCATTATCCATCAGAACTAGATCACGCAACTCAGCAATGGAATCATTATACATCAACACTAAATCATGCAACCCATCAATGGAATCATTATCCTTCAAAATTAGATCACGCAACCAAGCAATGGAATCATTATCCATCAAAACTAGATCACGCAACCCAGCAATGGATCATTATCCATCAAAGTTGGATCACGCAACCCAGCAATGGATCACTATCCATCAAAACTAGATCACGCAACCCAGCAATGGAATCATTACCCATCAAAACTAGATCACGCAACCCAGCAATGAAATCCTTATCCATCAGAACTAGATCACGCAACTCAGCAATGGAATCATTATACATCAACACTAAATCATGCAACCCATCAATGGAATCATTATCCTTCAAAATTAGATCACGCAACCAAGCAATGGAATCATTATCCATCAAAACTAGATCACGCAACCCAGCAATGGATCATTATCCATCAAAGTTGGATCACGAAACCCAGCAATGGATCACTATCCATCAAAACTAGATCACGCAACCCAGCAATGGAATCATTATCCATCAGAACTAGTTTATGCAACCCAGCAATGGAATCATTACCTATCGAAACTAGATCACGCAACCCATCAATGGATGATTATTCATCAATACTAGATCACGCAACCCAGCAATGGAATTATTATCCATCAAAACTAGATCACGCAACCCAGCAATGGAATCATTATCCATCAAAACTAAATCATGCAACCCAACACTGGAATCATTATCCATCAGAACTAGATCACGCAACCCAGCAATGGATCATTATCCATCAAAACTAGATCATACAACCCAGCAATGGAATTATTATGCATCAAAACTAGATCACGCAACCCAGCAATGGAATTATTATCCATCAAAACTAGATCACGCAACCCAGCAATGGAATCATTATCCATCAAAACTAAACCATGCAACCCAGCACTGGAATCATTATCCATCAGAACTAGATCACGCAACTCAGAAATGGACTCATTATTCATCAAAACTTGATCATGCAACCCAGCAATTGAATCATTATCCATCAAAACTAGATCACGCAACGCAGCAATGGATCATTATCCATCAAAACTTGATCACGCAACCCAGCAATGGATCATTATCCATCAAAACTAGATCACGCAACTCAGCAATGGAATCATTATACATGAAAACTAAATCATGCAACCCATCAATGGATCATTATCCATCAAAACTTGATCACGCAACCCAGCAATGGATCATTATCCATCAAAACTAGATCACGCAACTCAGCAATGGAATCATTATACATGAAAACTAAATCATGCAACCCATCAATGGAATCATTATCCATCAAAACTAGATCACGGAACCCAGCAATGGAATCATTACCCATCAAAATTAGATCATGCAACCCAGCAATGGAATAATTATCCATCAGAACTAGATCAAGCAACTCAGCAATGGAATCATTATACATCAACACTAAATCATGCAACCCATCAATGGAATCATTATCCATCAAAACTAGATCACGCAACCCAGCAATGGAATCATTATCCATCAAAACTAGATCACGCAACCCAGCAATGGATCATTATCCATCAAAGCTAGATCACGCAACCCAGCAATGGATCATTATCCATCAAAACTAGATCACACAACCCAGCAATGGAATCATTATCCATCAAAACTAGATTATGCAACCCAGCAATGGAATCAGTACCCATCAAAACTAGATCACGCAACCCAGCAATGGAATCATTATCCATCAGAACTAGATTATGCAACCTAGCAATGGAATCTTTACCCATCAAAACTAGATCACGCAACCCATCAATGGATCATTATCCATCAAAACTAGATCACGCAACCCAGCAATGGAATTATTATCCAACAAAACTAGATCACGCAACCCAGCAATGGATTAATTATCCATCAAAACTAAATCATGCAACCCAGCACTGGAATCATTATCCATCAGAACTAGATCGTGCAACCCAGAAATGGATCATTATCGATCAAAACTAGATCACGCAACCCAGCAATGGATCATTATCCATCAAAACTAAATCATGCAACCCAGCAGTGGAATCATTATCCATCAGTACTAGATCAAGCAACTCAGCAATGGAATCATTATTCATCAAAACTTGATCGTGCAACCCAGCCATGGAATCATTATCCATCAAAACTAGATCACGCAACCCAGCAATGGAATTATTATCCATCAAAACTAGATCACGCAACCCAGCAATGGAATCATTATCCATCAAAACTAAATCATGCAACCCAGCACTGGAATCATTATCCATCAGAACTAGATCACGCAACTCAGAAATGGACTCATTATTCATCAAAACTTGATCATGCAACCCAGCAATGGAATCATTATCCATCAATACTAGATCACACAACCCAGCAATGGATCATTATCCATCAAAACTTGATGACGCAACCCAGCAATGGATCATTATCCATCAAAACTAAATCATGCAACCCAGCAATGGAATCATTATCCATCAGAACTAGATCACGCAACCCAGCAATGGAATCATTATCCATCAAAACTAGATTATGCAACCCAGCAATGGAATCATTACCCATCAAAACTAGATCATGCAACCCAGCAATGGATCATTATCCATCAAAACTAGATCACGCAACCCAGCAATGGAATTATTATCCATCAAAACTAGATCACGCAACCCAGCAATGGAATCATTATCCATCAAAACTAAATCATGCAACCCAGCAATGGAATCATTATCCATCAGAACTAGATCACGCAACCCAGCAATGGAATCATTATCCATCAAAACTAGATTATGCAACCCAGCAATGGATCATTACCCATCAAAACTTGATGACGCAACCCAGCAATGGAATCATTATCCATCAAAACTAGATCACGCAACCCAGCAATGGAATCATTATCCATCAAAACTAGATTATGCAACCCAGCAATGGAATCATTACCCATCAAAACTAGATCACGCAACCCAGCAATGGATCATTATCCATCAAAACTAGATCACGCAACCCAGCAATGGAATCATTATCCATCAGAACTAGATCACGCAACCCAGCAATGGAATCATTATCCATCAAAACTAGATTATGCAACCCAGCAATGGAATCATTACCCATCAAAACTAGATCACACAACCCAGCAATGGATCATTATCCATCAAAACTAGATCACGCAACCCAGCAATGGAATTATTATCCATCAAAACTAAATCACGCAACCCAGCAATGGAATCATTATCCATCAAAACTAAATCATGCAACCCAGCACTGGAATCATTATCCATCAGAACTAGATCACGCAACCCAGCAATGGATCATTATCCATCAAAACTAGATCACGCAAACCAGCAATGGAATCATTACCCATCAAAACTAGATCACGCAACCCAGCAATGGATCATTATCCATCAAAACCAGATCACGCAACCCAGCATTGGATCATTATCCATCAAAACTAAATCATGCAACCCAGCAGTGGAATCATTATCCATCAAAACTAGATCACGCAACCCAGCAATGGAATCATTATCCATCATAACTAGATCACGCAACTCAGCAATGGAATCATTATACATCAAAACTAAATCACGCAACCCATCAATGGAATCATTATCCATCAAAACTAGATCACGCAACCCAGCAATGGAATCATTATCCATCAAAACTAGATCACGCAACCCAGCAATGGATCATTATCCATCAAAACTAGATCACGCAACCCAGCAATGGAATCATTATCCATCAAAACTAGATTAAGCAACCCAGCAATGGAATCATTACCCATCAAAACTATATCACGCAACCCAGCAATGGATCATTATCCATCAAAACTAGATCACGCAACCCAGCAATGGAATTATTATCCATCAAAACTAGATCACGCAACCCAGCAATGGAATCATTATCCATCAAAACTAAATCATGCAACCCAGCACTGGAATCATTATCCATCAGAACTAGATCACGCAACCCAGCAATGGAATCATTATTCATCAAAACTTGATCATGCAACCCAGCAATGGAATCATTATCCATCAAAACTATATCACGCAACCCAGCAATGGATCATTATCCATCAAACTTGATCACGCAACCCAGCAATGGATCATTATCCATCAAAACTAAATCATGCAACCCAGCAGCGGAATCATTATTCATCAGAACTAGATCACGCAACTCAGCAATGGAATCATTATTCATCTAATCTTGATCAATCAACCCAGCAATGGAATCATTATCCATCAAAACTAGATCACGCAACCCAGCAATGGAATCATTACCCATCAAAACCAGATCATGCAACCCAGCAATGGAATCATTACCCATCAAAACCAGATCACGCAACCCAGCAATGGAATCATTATCCATAAAAACTAGATTACGCAACCCAGCAATGGAATCATTACCCATCAAAACTAGATCACGCAACCCAGCAATGGAATCATTATCCATCAGAACTAGATTATGCAACCCAGCAATGGAATCATTACCCATCAAAACTAGATCACGCAACCCAGCAATGGAATCATTACCCATCAAAGCTAAATCACGCAACCCAGCAATGAAATCATTATCGATCAGTACTAGATCACGCAACCCAGAAATGGAATCATTATCTATCAAAACTAGATCACGCAACCCAGCAATGGAATCATTACCCATCAAAGCTAAATCACGCAACCCAGCAATGAAATCATTATACATCAACACTAAATCATGCATCCCATCAATGGAATCATTATCCATCAAAACTAGATCACGCAACCCAGTAATGGAATCATTACCCATCAAAACTAGATCACGCAACTCAGCAATGGAATCATTATACATCAACACTAAATCATGCATCCCATCAATGGAATCATTATCCATCAAAACTAGATCACGCAACCCAGCAATGGAATCATTATCCATCAAAACTAAATCACGCAACCCAGCAATGGATCATTATCCATCAAAGCTAGATCACGCAACCCAGCAATGGATCATTATCCATCAAAACTAGATCACGCAACCCAGCAATGGAATCATTATCCTTCAAAACTAGATTATGCAACCCAGCAATGGAATCATTACCCAACAAAACTAGATCACGCAACGCAGCAATGGATCATTATCCATCAAAACTTAATCACGCAACCCAGCAATGGATCATTATCCATCAAAACTAGATCACGCAACTCAGCAATGGAATCATTATACATGAAAACTAAATCATGCAACCCATCAATGGATCATTATCCATCAAAACTTGATCACGCAACCCAGCAATGGATCATTATCCATCAAAACTAGATCACGCAACTCAGCAATGGAATCATTATACATGAAAACTAAATCATGCAACCCATCAATGGAATCATTATCCATCAAAACTAGATCACGGAACCCAGCAATGGAATCATTACCCATCAAAATTAGATCATGCAACCCAGCAATGGAATAATTATCCATCAGAACTAGATCAAGCAACTCAGCAATGGAATCATTATACATCAACACTAAATCATGCAACCCATCAATGGAATCATTATCCATCAAAACTAGATCACGCAACCCAGCAATGGAATCATTATCCATCAAAACTAGATCACGCAACCCAGCAATGGATCATTATCCATCAAAGCTAGATCACGCAACCCAGCAATGGATCATTATCCATCAAAACTAGATCACGCAACCCAGCAATGGAATCATTATCCATCAAAACTAGATTATGCAAACCAGCAATGGAATCAGTACCCATCAATACTAGATCACGCAACCCAGCAATGGAATCATTATCCATCAGAACTAGATTATGCAACCTAGCAATGGAATCATTACCCATCAAAACTAGATCACGCAACCCATCAATGGATCATTATCCATCAAAACTAGATCACGCAACCCAGCAATGGATTAATTATCCATCAAAACTAAATCATGCAACCCAGCACTGGAATCATTATCCATCAGAACTAGATCGTGCAACCCAGAAATGGATCATTATCGATCAAAACTAGATCACGCAACCCAGCAATGGATCATTATCCATCAAAACTAAATCATGCAACCCAGCAGTGGAATCATTATCCATCAGTACTAGATCAAGCAACTCAGCAATGGAATCATTATTCATCAAAACTTGATCGTGCAACCCAGCCATGGAATCATTATCCATCAAAACTAGATCACGCAACCCAGCAATGGAATTATTATCCATCAAAACTAGATCACGCAACCCAGCAATGGAATCATTATCCATCAAAACTAAATCATGCAACCCAGCACTGGAATCATTATCCATCAGAACTAGATCACGCAACTCAGAAATGGACTCATTATTCATCAAAACTTGATCATGCAACCCAGCAATGGAATCATTATCCATCAATACTAGATCACACAACCCAGCAATGGATCATTATCCATCAAAACTTGATGACGCAACCCAGCAATGGATCATTATCCATCAAAACTAAATCATGCAACCCAGCAATGGAATCATTATCCATCAGAACTAGATCACGCAACCCAGCAATGGAATCATTATCCATCAAAACTAGATTATGCAATCCAGCAATGGAATCATTACCCATCAAAACTAGATCATGCAACCCAGCAATGGATCATTATCCATCAAAACTAGATCACGCAACCCAGCAATGGAATTATTATCCATCAAAACTAGATCACGCAACCCAGCAATGGAATCATTATCCATCAAAACTAAATCATGCAACCCAGCAATGGAATCATTATCCATCAGAACTAGATCACGCAACCCAGCAATGGAATCATTATCCATCAAAACTAGATTATGCAACCCAGCAATGGATCATTACCCATCAAAACTTGATGACGCAACCCAGCAATGGAATCATTATCCATCAAAACTAGATCACGCAACCCAGCAATGGAATCATTATCCATCAAAACTAGATTATGCAACCCAGCAATGGAATCATTACCCATCAAAACTAGATCACGCAACCCAGCAATGGATCATTATCCATCAAAACTAGATCACGCAACCCAGCAATGGAATCATTATCCATCAGAACTAGATCACGCAACCCAGCAATGGAATCATTATCCATCAAAACTAGATTATGCAACCCAGCAATGGAATCATTACCCATCAAAACTAGATCACACAACCCAGCAATGGATCATTATCCATCAAAACTAGATCACGCAACCCAGCAATGGAATTATTATCCATCAAAACTAAATCACGCAACCCAGCAATGGAATCATTATCCATCAAAACTAAATCATGCAACCCAGCACTGGAATCATTATCCATCAGAACTAGATCACGCAACCCAGCAATGGATCATTATCCATCAAAACTAGATCACGCAAACCAGCAATGGAATCATTACCCATCAAAACTAGATCACGCAACCCAGCAATGGATCATTATCCATCAAAACCAGATCACGCAACCCAGCATTGGATCATTATCCATCAAAACTAAATCATGCAACCCAGCAGTGGAATCATTATCCATCAAAACTAGATCACGCAACCCAGCAATGGAATCATTATCCATCAAAACTAGATCACGCAACCCATCAATGGATCATTATCCATCAAAACTAGATCACGCAACCCAGCAATGGAATTATTATCCAACAAAACTAGATCACGCAACCCAGCAATGGATTAATTATCCATCAAAACTAAATCATGCAACCCAGCACTGGAATCATTATCCATCAGAACTAGATCGTGCAACCCAGAAATGGATCATTATCGATCAAAACTAGATCACGCAACCCAGCAATGGATCATTATCCATCAAAACTAAATCATGCAACCCAGCAGTGGAATCATTATCCATCAGTACTAGATCAAGCAACTCAGCAATGGAATCATTATTCATCAAAACTTGATCGTGCAACCCAGCCATGGAATCATTATCCATCAAAACTAGATCACGCAACCCAGCAATGGAATTATTATCCATCAAAACTAGATCACGCAACCCAGCAATGGAATCATTATCCATCAAAACTAAATCATGCAACCCAGCACTGGAATCATTATCCATCAGAACTAGATCACGCAACTCAGAAATGGACTCATTATTCATCAAAACTTGATCATGCAACCCAGCAATGGAATCATTATCCATCAATACTAGATCACACAACCCAGCAATGGATCATTATCCATCAAAACTTGATGACGCAACCCAGCAATGGATCATTATCCATCAAAACTAAATCATGCAACCCAGCAATGGAATCATTATCCATCAGAACTAGATCACGCAACCCAGCAATGGAATCATTATCCATCAAAACTAGATTATGCAACCCAGCAATGGAATCATTACCCATCAAAACTAGATCATGCAACCCAGCAATGGATCATTATCCATCAAAACTAGATCACGCAACCCAGCAATGGAATTATTATCCATCAAAACTAGATCACGCAACCCAGCAATGGAATCATTATCCATCAAAACTAAATCATGCAACCCAGCAATGGAATCATTATCCATCAGAACTAGATCACGCAACCCAGCAATGGAATCATTATCCATCAAAACTAGATTATGCAACCCAGCAATGGATCATTACCCATCAAAACTTGATGACGCAACCCAGCAATGGAATCATTATCCATCAAAACTAGATCACGCAACCCAGCAATGGAATCATTATCCATCAAAACTAGATTATGCAACCCAGCAATGGAATCATTACCCATCAAAACTAGATCACGCAACCCAGCAATGGAATCATTATCCATCAAAACTAGATTATGCAACCCAGCACTGGAATCATTATCCATCAGAACTAGATCACGCAACTCAGAAATGGACTCATTATTCATCAAAACTTGATCATGCAACCCAGCAATGGAATCATTATCCATCAATACTAGATCACACAACCCAGCAATGGATCATTATCCATCAAAACTTGATGACGCAACCCAGCAATGGATCATTATCCATCAAAACTAAATCATGCAACCCAGCAATGGAATCATTATCCATCAGAACTAGATCACGCAACCCAGCAATGGAATCATTATCCATCAAAACTAGATTATGCAACCTAGCAATGGAATCTTTACCCATCAAAACTAGATCACGCAACCCATCAATGGATCATTATCCATCAAAACTAGATCACGCAACCCAGCAATGGAATTATTATCCAACAAAACTAGATCACGCAACCCAGCAATGGATTAATTATCCATCAAAACTAAATCATGCAACCCAGCACTGGAATCATTATCCATCAGAACTAGATCGTGCAACCCAGAAATGGATCATTATCGATCAAAACTAGATCACGCAACCCAGCAATGGATCATTATCCATCAAAACTAAATCATGCAACCCAGCAGTGGAATCATTATCCATCAGTACTAGATCAAGCAACTCAGCAATGGAATCATTATTCATCAAAACTTGATCGTGCAACCCAGCCATGGAATCATTATCCATCAAAACTAGATCACGCAACCCAGCAATGGAATTATTATCCATCAAAACTAGATCACGCAACCCAGCAATGGAATCATTATCCATCAAAACTAAATCATGCAACCCAGCACTGGAATCATTATCCATCAAAACTAAATCATGCAACCCAGCACTGGAATCATTATCCATCAATACTAGATCACACAACCCAGCAATGGATCATTATCCATCAAAACTTGATGACGCAACCCAGCAATGGATCATTATCCATCAAAACTAAATCATGCAACCCAGCAATGGAATCATTATCCATCAGAACTAGATCACGCAACCCAGCAATGGAATCATTATCCATCAAAACTAGATTATGCAACCCAGCAATGGAATCATTACCCATCAAAACTAGATCATGCAACCCAGCAATGGATCATTATCCATCAAAACTAGATCACGCAACCCAGCAATGGAATTATTATCCATCAAAACTAGATCACGCAACCCAGCAATGGAATCATTATCCATCAAAACTAAATCATGCAACCCAGCAATGGAATCATTATCCATCAGAACTAGATCATGCAACCCAGCAATGGAATCATTATCCATCAAAACTAGATTATGCAACCCAGCAATGGATCATTACCCATCAAAACTTGATGACGCAACCCAGCAATGGAATCATTATCCATCAAAACTAGATCACGCAACCCAGCAATGGAATCATTATCCATCAAAACTAGATTATGCAACCCAGCAATGGAATCATTACCCATCAAAACTAGATCACGCAACCCAGCAATGGATCATTATCCATCAAAACTAGATCACGCAACCCAGCAATGGAATCATTATCCATCAGAACTAGATCACGCAACCCAGCAATGGAATCATTATCCATCAAAACTAGATTATGCAACCCAGCAGTGGAATCATTACCCATCAAAACTAGATCACACAACCCAGCAATGGATCATTATCCATCAAAACTAGATCACGCAACCCAGCAATGGAATTATTATCCATCAAAACTAAATCACGCAACCCAGCAATGGAATCATTATCCATCAAAACTAAATCATGCAACCCAGCACTGGAATCATTATCCATCAGAACTAGATCACGCAACCCAGCAATGGATCATTATCCATCAAAACTAGATCACGCAAACCAGCAATGGAATCATTACCCATCAAAACTAGATCACGCAACCCAGCAATGGATCATTATCCATCAAAACCAGATCACGCAACCCAGCATTGGATCATTATCCATCAAAACTAAATCATGCAACCCAGCAGTGGAATCATTATCCATCAAAACTAGATCACGCAACCCAGCAATGGAATCATTATCCATCATAACTAGATCACGCAACTCAGCAATGGAATCATTATACATCAAAACTAAATCACGCAACCCATCAATGGAATCATTATCCATCAAAACTAGATCACGCAACCCAGCAATGGAATCATTATCCATCAAAACTAGATCACGCAACCCAGCAATGGATCATTATCCATCAAAACTAGATCACGCAACCCAGCAATGGAATCATTATCCATCAAAACTAGATTAAGCAACCCAGCAATGGAATCATTACCCATCAAAACTATATCACGCAACCCAGCAATGGATCATTATCCATCAAAACTAGATCACGCAACCCAGCAATGGAATTATTATCCATCAAAACTAGATCACGCAACCCAGCAATGGAATCATTATCCATCAAAACTAAATCATGCAACCCAGCACTGGAATCATTATCCATCAGAACTAGATCACGCAACCCAGCAATGGAATCATTATTCATCAAAACTTGATCATGCAACCCAGCAATGGAATCATTATCCATCAAAACTATATCACGCAACCCAGCAATGGATCATTATCCATCAAACTTGATCACGCAACCCAGCAATGGATCATTATCCATCAAAACTAAATCATGCAACCCAGCAGCGGAATCATTATTCATCAGAACTAGATCACGCAACTCAGCAATGGAATCATTATTCATCTAATCTTGATCAATCAACCCAGCAATGGAATCATTATCCATCAAAACTAGATCACGCAACCCAGCAATGGAATCATTACCCATCAAAACCAGATCATGCAACCCAGCAATGGAATCATTACCCATCAAAACCAGATCACGCAACCCAGCAATGGAATCATTATCCATAAAAACTAGATTACGCAACCCAGCAATGGAATCATTACCCATCAAAACTAGATCACGCAACCCAGCAATGGAATCATTATCCATCAGAACTAGATTATGCAACCCAGCAATGGAATCATTACCCATCAAAACTAGATCACGCAACCCAGCATTGGAATCATTACCCATCAAAGCTAAATCACGCAACCCAGCAATGAAATCATTATCGATCAGTACTAGATCACGCAACCCAGAAATGGAATCATTATCTATCAAAACTAGATCACGCAACCCAGCAATGGAATCATTACCCATCAAAGCTAAATCACGCAACCCAGCAATGAAATCATTATACATCAACACTAAATCATGCATCCCATCAATGGAATCATTATCCATCAAAACTAGATCACGCAACCCAGTAATGGAATCATTACCCATCAAAACTAGATCACGCAACTCAGCAATGGAATCATTATACATCAACACTAAATCATGCATCCCATCAATGGAATCATTATCCATCAAAACTAGATCACGCAACCCAGCAATGGAATCATTATCCATCAAAACTAAATCACGCAACCCAGCAATGGATCATTATCCATCAAAGCTAGATCACGCAACCCAGCAATGGATCATTATCCATCAAAACTAGATCACGCAACCCAGCAATGGAATCATTATCCTTCAAAACTAGATTATGCAACCCAGCAATGGAATCATTACCCATCAAAACTAGATCACGCAACGCAGCAATGGATCATTATCCATCAAAACTTAATCACGCAACCCAGCAATGGATCATTATCCATCAAAACTAGATCACGCAACTCAGCAATGGAATCATTATACATGAAAACTAAATCATGCAACCCATCAATGGATCATTATCCATCAAAACTTGATCACGCAACCCAGCAATGGATCATTATCCATCAAAACTAGATCACGCAACTCAGCAATGGAATCATTATACATGAAAACTAAATCATGCAACCCATCAATGGAATCATTATCCATCAAAACTAGATCACGGAACCCAGCAATGGAATCATTACCCATCAAAATTAGATCATGCAACCCAGCAATGGAATAATTATCCATCAGAACTAGATCAAGCAACTCAGCAATGGAATCATTATACATCAACACTAAATCATGCAACCCATCAATGGAATCATTATCCATCAAAACTAGATCACGCAACCCAGCAATGGAATCATTATCCATCAAAACTAGATCACGCAACCCAGCAATGGATCATTATCCATCAAAGCTAGATCACGCAACCCAGCAATGGATCATTATCCATCAAAACTAGATCACGCAACCCAGCAATGGAATCATTATCCATCAAAACTAGATTATGCAAACCAGCAATGGAATCAGTACCCATCAAAACTAGATCACGCAACCCAGCAATGGAATCATTATCCATCAGAACTAGATTATGCAACCTAGCAATGGAATCATTACCCATCAAAACTAGATCACGCAACCCATCAATGGATCATTATCCATCAAAACTAGATCACGCAACCCAGCAATGGATTAATTATCCATCAAAACTAAATCATGCAACCCAGCACTGGAATCATTATCCATCAGAACTAGATCGTGCAACCCAGAAATGGATCATTATCGATCAAAACTAGATCACGCAACCCAGCAATGGATCATTATCCATCAAAACTAAATCATGCAACCCAGCAGTGGAATCATTATCCATCAGTACTAGATCAAGCAACTCAGCAATGGAATCATTATTCATCAAAACTTGATCGTGCAACCCAGCCATGGAATCATTATCCATCAAAACTAGATCACGCAACCCAGCAATGGAATTATTATCCATCAAAACTAGATCACGCAACCCAGCAATGGAATCATTATCCATCAAAACTAAATCATGCAACCCAGCACTGGAATCATTATCCATCAGAACTAGATCACGCAACTCAGAAATGGACTCATTATTCATCAAAACTTGATCATGCAACCCAGCAATGGAATCATTATCCATCAATACTAGATCACACAACCCAGCAATGGATCATTATCCATCAAAACTTGATGACGCAACCCAGCAATGGATCATTATCCATCAAAACTAAATCATGCAACCCAGCAATGGAATCATTATCCATCAGAACTAGATCACGCAACCCAGCAATGGAATCATTATCCATCAAAACTAGATTATGCAATCCAGCAATGGAATCATTACCCATCAAAACTAGATCATGCAACCCAGCAATGGATCATTATCCATCAAAACTAGATCACGCAACCCAGCAATGGAATTATTATCCATCAAAACTAGATCACGCAACCCAGCAATGGAATCATTATCCATCAAAACTAAATCATGCAACCCAGCAATGGAATCATTATCCATCAGAACTAGATCACGCAACCCAGCAATGGAATCATTATCCATCAAAACTAGATTATGCAACCCAGCAATGGATCATTACCCATCAAAACTTGATGACGCAACCCAGCAATGGAATCATTATCCATCAAAACTAGATCACGCAACCCAGCAATGGAATCATTATCCATCAAAACTAGATTATGCAACCCAGCAATGGAATCATTACCCATCAAAACTAGATCACGCAACCCAGCAATGGATCATTATCCATCAAAACTAGATCACGCAACCCAGCAATGGAATCATTATCCATCAGAACTAGATCACGCAACCCAGCAATGGAATCATTATCCATCAAAACTAGATTATGCAACCCAGCAATGGAATCATTACCCATCAAAACTAGATCACACAACCCAGCAATGGATCATTATCCATCAAAACTAGATCACGCAACCCAGCAATGGAATTATTATCCATCAAAACTAAATCACGCAACCCAGCAATGGAATCATTATCCATCAAAACTAAATCATGCAACCCAGCACTGGAATCATTATCCATCAGAACTAGATCACGCAACCCAGCAATGGATCATTATCCATCAAAACTAGATCACGCAAACCAGCAATGGAATCATTACCCATCAAAACTAGATCACGCAACCCAGCAATGGATCATTATCCATCAAAACCAGATCACGCAACCCAGCATTGGATCATTATCCATCAAAACTAAATCATGCAACCCAGCAGTGGAATCATTATCCATCAAAACTAGATCACGCAACCCAGCAATGGAATCATTATCCATCATAACTAGATCACGCAACTCAGCAATGGAATCATTATACATCAAAACTAAATCACGCAACCCATCAATGGAATCATTATCCATCAAAACTAGATCACGCAACCCAGCAATGGAATCATTATCCATCAAAACTAGATCACGCAACCCAGCAATGGACCATTATCCATCAAAACTAGATCACGCAACCCAGCAATGGAATCATTATCCATCAAAACTAGATTAAGCAACCCAGCAATGGAATCATTACCCATCAAAACTATATCACGCAACCCAGCAATGGATCATTATCCATCAAAACTAGATCACGCAACCCAGCAATGGAATTATTATCCATCAAAACTAGATCACGCAACCCAGCAATGGAATCATTATCCATCAAAACTAAATCATGCAACCCAGCACTGGAATCATTATCCATCAGAACTAGATCACGCAACCCAGCAATGGAATCATTATTCATCAAAACTTGATCATGCAACCCAGCAATGGAATCATTATCCATCAAAACTATATCACGCAACCAAGCAATGGATCATTATCCATCAAACTTGATCACGCAACCCAGCAATGGATCATTATCCATCAAAACTAAATCATGCAACCCAGCAGCGGAATCATTATTCATCAGAACTAGATCACGCAACTCAGCAATGGAATCATTATTCATCTAATCTTGATCAATCAACCCAGCAATGGAATCATTATCCATCAAAACTAGATCACGCAACCCAGCAATGGAATCATTACCCATCAAAACCAGATCATGCAACCCAGCAATGGAATCATTACCCATCAAAACCAGATCACGCAACCCAGCAATGGAATCATTATCCATAAAAACTAGATTACGCAACCCAGCAATGGAATCATTACCCATCAAAACTAGATCACGCAACCCAGCAATGGAATCATTATCGATCAGTACTAGATCACGCAACCCAGAAATGGAATCATTATCTATCAAAACTAGATCACGCAACCCAGCAATGGAATCATTACCCATCAAAGCTAAATCACGCAACCCAGCAATGAAATCATTATACATCAACACTAAATCATGCATCCCATCAATGGAATCATTATCCATCAAAACTAGATCACGCAACCCAGTAATGGAATCATTACCCATCAAAACTAGATCACGCAACTCAGCAATGGAATCATTATACATCAACACTAAATCATGCATCCCATCAATGGAATCATTATCCATCAAAACTAGATCACGCAACCCAGCAATGGAATAATTATCCATCAAAACTAAATCACGCAACCCAGCAATGGATCATTATCCATCAAAGCTAGATCACGCAACCCAGCAATGGATCATTATCCATCAAAACTAGATCACGCAACCCAGCAATGGAATCATTATCCTTCAAAACTAGATTATGCAACCCAGCAATGGAATCATTACCCATCAAAACTAGATCACGCAACCCAGCAATGGAATCATTACCCATCAAAACTAGATTATGCAACCCAGCAATGGAATCATTACCCATCAAAACTAGATCACGCAACCCATCAATGGATCATTATCCATCAAAACTAGATCACGCAACCCAGCAATGGAATTATTATCCATCAAAACTAGATCACGCAACCCAGCAATGGAATTATTATCCATCAAAACTAAATCATGCAACCCAGCACTGGAATCATTATCCATCAGAACTAGGTCATGCAACCCAGAAATGGATCATTATCGATCAAAACTAGATCACACAACCCAGCAATGGATCATTATCCATCAAAACTAAAACATGCAACCCAGCAGTGGAATTATTATCCATCAGAACTAGATCAAGCAACTCAGCAATGGAATCATTATTCATCAAAACTTGATCGTGCAACCCAGCAATGGAATCATTATCCATCAAAACTAGATCACACAACCCAGCAATGGATCATTATCCATCAAAACTAAAACATGCAACCCAGCAGTGGAATTATTATCCATCAGAACTAGATCAAGCAACTCAGCAATGGAATCATTATTCATCAAAACTTGATCGTGCAACCCAGCAATGGAATCATTATCCATCAAAACTTGATCATGCAACCCAGCAATGGAATCATTATCCATCAAAACTAGATCACGCAACCCAGCAATGGATCATTATCCATCAAAACTTGATGACACAACCCTGCAATGGATCATTATCCATCAAAACTAAATCATGCAACCCAGCAGCGGAATCATTATCCATCAAAACTAGATCACGCAACCAGGCAATGGAATCATTATCCATCAAAACTATATCATGCAACCCAGCAGCGGAATCATTATCCATCAAAACTAGATCACGCAACCCAGCAATGGAATCATTATCCATCAAAACTAAATCATGCAACCCAGCACTGGAATCATTATCCATCAGAACTAGATCACACAACTCAGAAATGGACTCATTATTCATCAAAACTTGATCATGCAACCCAGCAATGGAATCATTATCCATCAAAACTAGATCACGCAACCCAGCAATGGATCATTATCCATCAAAACTTGATGACGCAACCCAGCAATGGATCATTATCCATCAAAACTAGATCACGCAACCCAGCAATGGATCATTATCCATCAAAACTAAATCACGCAACCCAGCAATGGATCATTATCCATCAAAACTTGATGACGCAACCCAGCAATGGATCATTATCCATCAAAACTAGATCACGCAACCCAGCAATGGATCATTATCCATCAAAACTTGATGACGCAACCCAGCAGTGGATCATTATCCATCAAAACTAAATCATGCAACCCAGCAGTGGAATCATTATTCATCAAAACTTGATCATGCAACCCAGCAACGGAATCATTATCCATCAAAACTAAATCATGCAACCCAGCACTGGAATCATTATTCATCAAAACTTGATCATGCAACCCAGCAATGGAATCATTATCCATCAAACCTAGATCACGCAACCCAGCAATGGAATCATTAACCATCAAAACTAGATCATGCAACCCAGCAATGGAATCATTACCCATCAAAACTAGATCACGCAACCCATCAACGGAATCATTATCCATCAAAACCAGATAACGCAACCCAGCAATTGAATCATTACCCATCAAAACTATATCACGCAACCCAGCAATGGAATCATTATCCATAAAAACTAGATTATGCAACCCAGCAGTGGAATCATTACCCATCAAAACTAGATCACGCAACCCAGCAATGGAATCATTATCCATCAGAACTAGATTATGCAACCCAGCAATGGAATCATTACCCATCAAAACTAGATCACGCAACCCAGCAATGGACTCATTACCCATCAAAACTAAATCACGCAACCCAGCAATGACATCATTATCGATCAGAACTAGATCACGCAACCCAGTAATGGAATCATTATCTATCAAAACTAGATCACGCAACCGAGTAATGGAATCATTACTCATCAAAACTAGATCACGCAACCCAGCAATGGAATCATTATCCATCAGAACTAGATCACGCAACTCAGCAATGGAATCATTATCCATCAGAACTAGATCACGCAACTCAGCAATGGAATCATTATCCATCAAAACTAAATCGTGCAACCCAGCAATGGAATCATTATACATCAAAACTAGATCATGCAACGCAGCAATGGATCATTATCCATCAAAACTTGATCACGCAACCCAGCAATGGATCATTATCCATCAAAACTAAATCATGCAACCCAGCAGTGGAATCATTATTCATCAGAACTAGATCACGCAACTCAGCAATGGAATCATTATTCATCAAAACTTGATCATGCAACCCAGCAATGGAATCATTATCCATCAAAACTAGATCACGCAACCCAGCAATGGAATCATTACCCATCAAAACTAGATCACGCAACCCAGCAATGGAATCATTACCCATCAAAACTAGATCACGCAACCCAGCAATGGAATCATTATCCATCAAAAACAGATGACGCAACCCAGCAATGGAATCATTACCCATCAAAACTATATCACGCAACCCAGCAATGGAATCGTTATCCATAAAAACTAGATTACGCAACCCAGCAATGGAATCATTACCCATCAAAAATAGATCACGCAACCCAGCAATGGAATCATTATCCATCAGAACTAGATTATGCAAACCAGCAATGGAATCATTGCCCATCAAAACTAGATCACGCAACCCAGCAATGGAATCATTACCCATCAAAACTAAATCACGCAACCCAGCAATGAAATCATTATCGATCAGAACTAGATCACGCAACCCAGCAATGGAATCATTACCTATCAAAACTAGATCACGCAACCCAGTAATGGAATCATTACTCATCAAAACTAGATCACGCAACCCAGCAATGGAATCATTACCCATCAAAACTAGATCACGCAACCCAGCAATGGAATCATTATCCATCAGAACTAGATCACGCAACTCAGCAATGGAATCATTATACATCAACACTAAATCATGCAACCCATCAATGGAATCATTATCCTTCAAAATTAGATCACGCAACCAAGCAATGGAATCATTATCCATCAAAACTAGATCACGCAACCCAGCAATGGATCATTATCCATCAAAGTTGGATCATGCAATCCAGCAATGGATCACTATCCATCAAAACTAGATCACGCAACCCAGCAATGGAATCATTATCCATCAAAACTAGATTATGCAACCCAGCAATGGAATCCTTACCCATCAAAACTAGATCACGCAACCCAGCAATGGAATCATTATCCATCAGAACTAGTTCATGCAACCCAGCAATGGAATCATTACCTATCAAAACTAGATCACGCAACCCATCAATGGATCATTATCCATCAATACTAGATCACGCAACCCAGCAATGGAATTATTATCCATCAAAACTAAATCACGCAACCCAGCAATGGAATCATTATCCATCAAAACTAAATCATGCAACCCAGCACTGGAATCATTATCCATCAGAACTAGATCACGCAACCCAGCAATGGATCATTATCCATCAAAACTAGATCACGCAAACCAGCAATGGAATCATTACCCATCAAAACTAGATCACGCAACCCAGCAATGGATCATTATCCATCAAAACCAGATCACGCAACCCAGCATTGGATCATTATCCATCAAAACTAAATCATGCAACCCAGCAGTGGAATCATTATCCATCAAAACTAGATCACGCAACCCAGCAATGGAATCATTATCCATCATAACTAGATCACGCAACTCAGCAATGGAATCATTATACATCAAAACTAAATCACGCAACCCATCAATGGAATCATTATCCATCAAAACTAGATCACGCAACCCAGCAATGGAATCATTATCCATCAAAACTAGATCACGCAACCCCGCAATGGATCATTATCCATCAAAACTAGATCACGCAACCCAGCAATGGAATCATTATCCATCAAAACTAGATTAAGCAACCCAGCAATGGAATCATTACCCATCAAAACTATATCACGCAACCCAGCAATGGATCATTATCCATCAAAACTAGATCACGCAACCCAGCAATGGAATTATTATCCATCAAAACTAGATCACGCAACCCAGCAATGGAATCATTATCCATCAAAACTAAATCATGCAACCCAGCACTGGAATCATTATCCATCAGAACTAGATCACGCAACCCAGCAATGGAATCATTATTCATCAAAACTTGATCATGCAACCCAGCAATGGAATCATTATCCATCAAAACTATATCACGCAACCCAGCAATGGATCATTATCCATCAAACTTGATCACGCAACCCAGCAATGGATCATTATCCATCAAAACTAAATCATGCAACCCAGCAGCGGAATCATTATTCATCAGAACTAGATCACGCAACTCAGCAATGGAATCATTATTCATCTAATCTTGATCAATCAACCCAGCAATGGAATCATTATCCATCAAAACTAGATCACGCAACCCAGCAATGGAATCATTACCCATCAAAACCAGATCATGCAACCCAGCAATGGAATCATTACCCATCAAAACCAGATCACGCAACCCAGCAATGGAATCATTATCCATAAAAACTAGATTACGCAACCCAGCAATGGAATCATTACCCATCAAAACTAGATCACGCAACCCAGCAATGGAATCATTATCCATCAGAACTAGATTATGCAACCCAGCAATGGAATCATTACCCATCAAAACTAGATCACGCAACCCAGCAATGGAATCATTACCCATCAAAGCTAAATCACGCAACCCAGCAATGAAATCATTATCGATCAGTACTAGATCACGCAACCCAGAAATGGAATCATTATCTATCAAAACTAGATCACGCAACCCAGCAATGGAATCATTACCCATCAAAGCTAAATCACGCAACCCAGCAATGAAATCATTATACATCAACACTAAATCATGCATCCCATCAATGGAATCATTATCCATCAAAACTAGATCACGCAACCCAGTAATGGAATCATTACCCATCAAAACTAGATCACGCAACTCAGCAATGGAATCATTATACATCAACACTAAATCATGCATCCCATCAATGGAATCATTATCCATCAAAACTAGATCACGCAACCCAGCAATGGAATCATTATCCATCAAAACTAAATCACGCAACCCAGCAATGGATCATTATCCATCAAAGCTAGATCACGCAACCCAGCAATGGATCATTATCCATCAAAACTAGATCACGCAACCCAGCAATGGAATCATTATCCTTCAAAACTAGATTATGCAACCCAGCAATGGAATCATTACCCATCAAAACTAGATCACGCAACGCAGCAATGGATCATTATCCATCAAAACTTAATCACGCAACCCAGCAATGGATCATTATCCATCAAAACTAGATCACGCAACTCAGCAATGGAATCATTATACATGAAAACTAAATCATGCAACCCATCAATGGATCATTATCCATCAAAACTTGATCACGCAACCCAGCAATGGATCATTATCCATCAAAACTAGATCACGCAACTCAGCAATGGAATCATTATACATGAAAACTAAATCATGCAACCCATCAATGGAATCATTATCCATCAAAACTAGATCACGGAACCCAGCAATGGAATCATTACCCATCAAAATTAGATCATGCAACCCAGCAATGGAATAATTATCCATCAGAACTAGATCAAGCAACTCAGCAATGGAATCATTATACATCAACACTAAATCATGCAACCCATCAATGGAATCATTATCCATCAAAACTAGATCACGCAACCCAGCAATGGAATCACTATCCATCAAAACTAGATCACGCAACCCAGCAATGGATCATTATCCATCAAAGCTAGATCACGCAACCCAGCAATGGATCATTATCCATCAAAACTAGATCACGCAACCCAGCAATGGAATCATTATCCATCAAAACTAGATTATGCAAACCAGCAATGGAATCAGTACCCATCAAAACTAGATCACGCAACCCAGCAATGGAATCATTATCCATCAGAACTAGATTATGCAACCTAGCAATGGAATCATTACCCATCAAAACTAGATCACGCAACCCATCAATGGATCATTATCCATCAAAACTAGATCACGCAACCCAGCAATGGATTAATTATCCATCAAAACTAAATCATGCAACCCAGCACTGGAATCATTATCCATCAGAACTAGATCGTGCAACCCAGAAATGGATCATTATCGATCAAAACTAGATCACGCAACCCAGCAATGGATCATTATCCATCAAAACTAAATCATGCAACCCAGCAGTGGAATCATTATCCATCAGTACTAGATCAAGCAACTCAGCAATGGAATCATTATTCATCAAAACTTGATCGTGCAACCCAGCCATGGAATCATTATCCATCAAAACTAGATCACGCAACCCAGCAATGGAATTATTATCCATCAAAACTAGATCACGCAACCCAGCAATGGAATCATTATCCATCAAAACTAAATCATGCAACCCAGCACTGGAATCATTATCCATCAGAACTAGATCACGCAACTCAGAAATGGACTCATTATTCATCAAAACTTGATCATGCAACCCAGCAATGGAATCATTATCCATCAATACTAGATCACACAACCCAGCAATGGATCATTATCCATCAAAACTTGATGACGCAACCCAGCAATGGATCATTATCCATCAAAACTAAATCATGCAACCCAGCAATGGAATCATTATCCATCAGAACTAGATCACGCAACCCAGCAATGGAATCATTATCCATCAAAACTAGATTATGCAATCCAGCAATGGAATCATTACCCATCAAAACTAGATCATGCAACCCAGCAATGGATCATTATCCATCAAAACTAGATCACGCAACCCAGCAATGGAATTATTATCCATCAAAACTAGATCACGCAACCCAGCAATGGAATCATTATCCATCAAAACTAAATCATGCAACCCAGCAATGGAATCATTATCCATCAGAACTAGATCACGCAACCCAGCAATGGAATCATTATCCATCAAAACTAGATTATGCAACCCAGCAATGGATCATTACCCATCAAAACTTGATGACGCAACCCAGCAATGGAATCATTATCCATCAAAACTAGATCACGCAACCCAGCAATGGAATCATTATCCATCAAAACTAGATTATGCAACCCAGCAATGGAATCATTACCCATCAAAACTAGATCACGCAACCCAGCAATGGATCATTATCCATCAAAACTAGATCACGCAACCCAGCAATGGAATCATTATCCATCAGAACTAGATCACGCAACCCAGCAATGGAATCATTATCCATCAAAACTAGATTATGCAACCCAGCAATGGAATCATTACCCATCAAAACTAGATCACACAACCCAGCAATGGATCATTATCCATCAAAACTAGATCACGCAACCCAGCAATGGAATTATTATCCATCAAAACTAAATCACGCAACCCAGCAATGGAATCATTATCCATCAAAACTAAATCATGCAACCCAGCACTGGAATCATTATCCATCAGAACTAGATCACGCAACCCAGCAATGGATCATTATCCATCAAAACTAGATCACGCAAACCAGCAATGGAATCATTACCCATCAAAACTAGATCACGCAACCCAGCAATGGATCATTATCCATCAAAACCAGATCACGCAACCCAGCATTGGATCATTATCCATCAAAACTAAATCATGCAACCCAGCAGTGGAATCATTATCCATCAAAACTAGATCACGCAACCCAGCAATGGAATCATTATCCATCATAACTAGATCACGCAACTCAGCAATGGAATCATTATACATCAAAACTAAATCACGCAACCCATCAATGGAATCATTATCCATCAAAACTAGATCACGCAACCCAGCAATGGAATCATTATCCATCAAAACTAGATCACGCAACCCAGCAATGGACCATTATCCATCAAAACTAGATCACGCAACCCAGCAATGGAATCATTATCCATCAAAACTAGATTAAGCAACCCAGCAATGGAATCATTACCCATCAAAACTATATCACGCAACCCAGCAATGGATCATTATCCATCAAAACTAGATCACGCAACCCAGCAATGGAATTATTATCCATCAAAACTAGATCACGCAACCCAGCAATGGAATCATTATCCATCAAAACTAAATCATGCAACCCAGCACTGGAATCATTATCCATCAGAACTAGATCACGCAACCCAGCAATGGAATCATTATTCATCAAAACTTGATCATGCAACCCAGCAATGGAATCATTATCCATCAAAACTATATCACGCAACCAAGCAATGGATCATTATCCATCAAACTTGATCACGCAACCCAGCAATGGATCATTATCCATCAAAACTAAATCATGCAACCCAGCAGCGGAATCATTATTCATCAGAACTAGATCACGCAACTCAGCAATGGAATCATTATTCATCTAATCTTGATCAATCAACCCAGCAATGGAATCATTATCCATCAAAACTAGATCACGCAACCCAGCAATGGAATCATTACCCATCAAAACCAGATCATGCAACCCAGCAATGGAATCATTACCCATCAAAACCAGATCACGCAACCCAGCAATGGAATCATTATCCATAAAAACTAGATTACGCAACCCAGCAATGGAATCATTACCCATCAAAACTAGATCACGCAACCCAGCAATGGAATCATTATCGATCAGTACTAGATCACGCAACCCAGAAATGGAATCATTATCTATCAAAACTAGATCACGCAACCCAGCAATGGAATCATTACCCATCAAAGCTAAATCACGCAACCCAGCAATGAAATCATTATACATCAACACTAAATCATGCATCCCATCAATGGAATCATTATCCATCAAAACTAGATCACGCAACCCAGTAATGGAATCATTACCCATCAAAACTAGATCACGCAACTCAGCAATGGAATCATTATACATCAACACTAAATCATGCATCCCATCAATGGAATCATTATCCATCAAAACTAGATCACGCAACCCAGCAATGGAATCATTATCCATCAAAACTAAATCACGCAACCCAGCAATGGATCATTATCCATCAAAGCTAGATCACGCAACCCAGCAATGGATCATTATCCATCAAAACTAGATCACGCAACCCAGCAATGGAATCATTATCCTTCAAAACTAGATTATGCAACCCAGCAATGGAATCATTACCCATCAAAACTAGATCACGCAACCCAGCAATGGAATCATTACCCATCAAAACTAGATTATGCAACCCAGCAATGGAATCATTACCCATCAAAACTAGATCACGCAACCCATCAATGGATCATTATCCATCAAAACTAGATCACGCAACCCAGCAATGGAATTATTATCCATCAAAACTAGATCACGCAACCCAGCAATGGAATTATTATCCATCAAAACTAAATCATGCAACCCAGCACTGGAATCATTATCCATCAGAACTAGGTCATGCAACCCAGAAATGGATCATTATCGATCAAAACTAGATCACACAACCCAGCAATGGATCATTATCCATCAAAACTAAAACATGCAACCCAGCAGTGGAATTATTATCCATCAGAACTAGATCAAGCAACTCAGCAATGGAATCATTATTCATCAAAACTTGATCGTGCAACCCAGCAATGGAATCATTATCCATCAAAACTAGATCACGCAACCCAGCAATGGAATCATTATCCATCAAAACTAGATCACGCAACCCAGCAATGGAATCATTATCCATCAAAACTAAATCATGCAACCCAGCACTGGAATCATTATCCATCAGAACTAGATCACGCAACTCAGAAATGGACTCATTATTCATCAAAACTTGATCATGCAACCCAGCAATGGAATCATTATCCATCAAAACTAGATCACGCAACCCAGCAATGGATCATTATCCATCAAAACTTGATGACACAACCCTGCAATGGATCATTATCCATCAAAACTAAATCATGCAACCCAGCAGCGGAATCATTATCCATCAAAACTAGATCACGCAACCAGGCAATGGAATCATTATCCATCAAAACTATATCATGCAACCCAGCAGCGGAATCATTATCCATCAAAACTAGATCACGCAACCCAGCAATGGAATCATTATCCATCAAAACTAAATCATGCAACCCAGCACTGGAATCATTATCCATCAGAACTAGATCACACAACTCAGAAATGGACTCATTATTCATCAAAACTTGATCATGCAACCCAGCAATGGAATCATTATCCATCAAAACTAGATCACGCAACCCAGCAATGGATCATTATCCATCAAAACTTGATGACGCAACCCAGCAATGGATCATTATCCATCAAAACTAGATCACGCAACCCAGCAATGGATCATTATCCATCAAAACTAAATCACGCAACCCAGCAATGGATCATTATCCATCAAAACTTGATGACGCAACCCAGCAATGGATCATTATCCATCAAAACTAGATCACGCAACCCAGCAATGGATCATTATCCATCAAAACTTGATGACGCAACCCAGCAGTGGATCATTATCCATCAAAACTAAATCATGCAACCCAGCAGTGGAATCATTATTCATCAAAACTTGATCATGCAACCCAGCAACGGAATCATTATCCATCAAAACTAAATCATGCAACCCAGCACTGGAATCATTATTCATCAAAACTTGATCATGCAACCCAGCAATGGAATCATTATCCATCAAACCTAGATCACGCAACCCAGCAATGGAATCATTAACCATCAAAACTAGATCATGCAACCCAGCAATGGAATCATTACCCATCAAAACTAGATCACGCAACCCATCAATGGAATCATTATCCATCAAAACCAGATAACGCAACCCAGCAATTGAATCATTACCCATCAAAACTATATCACGCAACCCAGCAATGGAATCATTATCCATAAAAACTAGATTATGCAACCCAGCAGTGGAATCATTACCCATCAAAACTAGATCACGCAACCCAGCAATGGAATCATTATCCATCAGAACTAGATTATGCAACCCAGCAATGGAATCATTACCCATCAAAACTAGATCACGCAACCCAGCAATGGACTCATTACCCATCAAAACTAAATCACGCAACCCAGCAATGACATCATTATCGATCAGAACTAGATCACGCAACCCAGTAATGGAATCATTATCTATCAAAACTAGATCACGCAACCGAGTAATGGAATCATTACTCATCAAAACTAGATCACGCAACCCAGCAATGGAATCATTATCCATCAGAACTAGATCACGCAACTCAGCAATGGAATCATTATCCATCAGAACTAGATCACGCAACTCAGCAATGGAATCATTATCCATCAAAACTAAATCATGCAACCCAGCAATGGAATCATTATACATCAAAACTAGATCATGCAACGCAGCAATGGATCATTATCCATCAAAACTTGATCACGCAACCCAGCAATGGATCATTATCCATCAAAACTAAATCATGCAACCCAGCAGTGGAATCATTATTCATCAGAACTAGATCACGCAACTCAGCAATGGAATCATTATTCATCAAAACTTGATCATGCAACCCAGCAATGGAATCATTATCCATCAAAACTAGATCACGCAACCCAGAAATGGAATCATTACCCATCAAAACTAGATCACGCAACCCAGCAATGGAATCATTACCCATCAAAACTAGATCACGCAACCCAGCAATGGAATCATTATCCATCAAAAACAGATGACGCAACCCAGCAATGGAATCATTACCCATCAAAACTATATCACGCAACCCAGCAATGGAATCGTTATCCATAAAAACTAGATTACGCAACCCAGCAATGGAATCATTACCCATCAAAAATAGATCACGCAACCCAGCAATGGAATCATTATCCATCAGAACTAGATTATGCAAACCAGCAATGGAATCATTGCCCATCAAAACTAGATCACGCAACCCAGCAATGGAATCATTACCCATCAAAACTAAATCACGCAACCCAGCAATGAAATCATTATCGATCAGAACTAGATCACGCAACCCAGCAATGGAATCATTACCTATCAAAACTAGATCACGCAACCCAGTAATGGAATCATTACTCATCAAAACTAGATCACGCAACCCAGCAATGGAATCATTACCCATCAAAACTAGATCACGCAACCCAGCAATGGAATCATTATCCATCAGAACTAGATCACGCAACTCAGCAATGGAATCATTATACATCAACACTAAATCATGCAACCCATCAATGGAATCATTATCCTTCAAAATTAGATCACGCAACCAAGCAATGGAATCATTATCCATCAAAACTAGATCACGCAACCCAGCAATGGATCATTATCCATCAAAGTTGGATCATGCAATCCAGCAATGGATCACTATCCATCAAAACTAGATCACGCAACCCAGCAATGGAATCATTATCCATCAAAACTAGATTATGCAACCCAGCAATGGAATCCTTACCCATCAAAACTAGATCACGCAACCCAGCAATGGAATCATTATCCATCAGAACTAGTTCATGCAACCCAGCAATGGAATCATTACCTATCAAAACTAGATCACGCAACCCATCAATGGATCATTATCCATCAATACTAGATCACGCAACCCAGCAATGGAATTATTATCCATCAAAACTAGATCACGCAACCCAGCAATGGAATCATTATCCATCAAAACTAAATCATGCAACCCAACACTGGAATCATTATCCATCAGAACTAGATCACGCAACCCAGCAATGGATCATTATCCATCAAAACTAGATCACACAACCCAGCAATGGAATTATTATGCATCAAAACTAGATCACGCAACCCAGCAATGGAATTATTATCCATCAAAACTAGATCACGCAACCCAGCAATGGAATCATTATCCATCAAAACTAAACCATGCAACCCAGCACTGGAATCATTATCCATCAGAACTAGATCACGCAACTCAGAAATGGACTCATTTTTCATCAAAACTTGATCATGCAACCCAGCAATGGAATCATTATCCATCAAAACTAGATCACGCAACCCAGCAATGGATCATTATCCATCAAAACTTGATCACGCAACCCAGCAATGGATCATTATCCATCAAAACTAGATCACGCAACTCAGCAATGGAATCATTATACATGAAAACTAAATCATGCAACCCATCAATGGAATCATTATCCATCAAAACTAGATCACGCAACCCAGCAATGGAATCATTATCTATCAAAACTAGATCACGCAACTCAGCAATGGAATCATTATCTATCAAAACAAGATCATGCAACCCAGCAATGGAATCATTATCCATCAGAACTAGATCATGCAACTCAGCAATGGAATCATTATACATCAAAACTAAATCATGCAACCCATCAATGGAATCATTATCCATCAAAACTATATCATGCAACCCAGCAATGGAATCATTATCCATAAAAACTAGATTACGCAACCCAGCAATGGAATCATTACCCATCAAAACTAGATCACGCAACCCAGCAATGGAATCATTATCCATCAGAACTAGATTATGCAAACCAGCAATGGAATCATTACCAATCAAAACTAGATCACGCGACCCAGCAATGGAATCATTACCCATCAAAACTAAATCACGCAACCCAGCAATGAAATCATTATCGATCAGAACTAGATCACACAACCCAGCAATGGAATCATTATCTATCAAAACTAGATCACGCAACCCAGTAATGGAATCATTACTCATCAAAAGTAGATCACGCAACCCAGCAATGGAATCATTACCCATCAAAACTAGATCACACAACCCAGCAATGGAATCATTATCCATCAGAACTAGATCACGCAACTCAGCAATGGAATCATTATACAACAACACTAAATCATGCAACCCATCAATGGAATCATTATCTATCAAAACTAGATCACGCAACCAAGCAATGGAATCATTATCCATCAAAACTAGATCACGCAACCCAGCAATGGATCATTATCCATCAAAACTAGATCACGCAACCCAGCAATGGAATCATTATCCATCAAAACTAGATTATGCAACCCAGCAATGGAATCCTTACCCATCAAAACTAGATCACGCAACCCAGCAATGGAATCATTATCCATCAGAACTAGATTATGCAACCCAGCAATGGAATCATTACCCATCAAAACTAGATCACGCAACCCATCAATGGATCATTATCCAACAAAACTAGATCACGCAACCCAGCAATGGAATTATTATCCATCAAAACTAGATCACGCAACCCAGCAATGGAATTATTATCCATCAAAACTAGATCACGCAACCCAGCAATGGAATCATTATCCATCACAACTAAACCATGCAACCCTGCACTGGAATGATTATACATCAGAACTAGATCACGCAACTCACAAATGGACTCATTATTCATCAAAACTTGATCATGCAACCCAGAAATGGAATCATTATCCATCAAAACTAGATCACGCAACCCAGCAATGGATCATTATCCATCAAAACTTGATCATGCAACCCAGCAATGGATCATTATGCATCATAACTAGATCACGCAACTCAGAAATGGAATCATTATACATCAAAACTAAATCATGCAACCCATCAATGGAATCATTATCCATCAAAACTAGATCACGCAACCCAGCAATGGAATCATTATCTATCAAAACTAGATCACACAACCCAGCAATGGAATCATTATCTATCAAAACTAGATCATGCAACCCAGCAATGGAATCATTACCCATCAAAACTAGATCATGCAACCCAGCAATGGAATCATTATCCATCAGAACTAGATCACGCAACTCAGCAATGGAATCATTATACATCAAAACTAAATCATGCAACCCATCAATGGAATCATTATCCATCAAAACTAGATCACGCAACCCAGCACTGGAATCATTATCCATCAGAACTAGATCATGCAACTCAGAAATGGACTCATTATTCATCAAAACTTGATCATGCAACCCAGCAATGGAATCATTATCCATCAAAACGTCAACACGCAACCCAGCAATGGATCATTATCCATCAAAACTAAATCATGCAACCCAGCAGTGGAATCATTATTCATCAGAACTAGATCACGCAACTCAGCAGTGGAATCATTATTCATCAAAACTTGATCATGCAACCCAGCAATGGAATCATTATCCATCAAAACTAGATCACGCAACCCAGCAATGGATCATTATCCATCAAAACTAGATCACACAAACCAGCAATGGAATCATTATCCACCAAAACTAGATTATGTAACCCAGCAATGGAATCATTACCCATCAAAACTAGATCACGCAACCCAGCAATGGATCATTATCCATCAAAACTAGATCACGCAACCCAGCAATGGAATTATTATCCATCAAAACTAGATCACGCAACCCAGCACTGGAATCATTATCCATCAGAACTAGATCATGCAACTCAGAAATGGACTCATTATTCATCAAAACTTGATCATGCAACCCAGCAATGGAATCATTATCCATCAAAACTTCAACACGCAACCCAGCAATGGATCATTATCCATCAAAACTAAATCATGCAACCCAGCAGTGGAATCATTATTCATCAGAACTAGATCACGCAACTCAGCAGTGGAATCATTATTCATCAAAACTTGATCATGCAACCCAGCAATGGAATCATTATCCATCAAAACTAGATCACGCAACCCAGCAATGGAATCATTACCCATCAAAACTAGATCACGCAACCCAGCAATGGAATCATTACCCATCAAAACTATATCACGCAACCCAGCAATGGAATCATTATCCATCAAAAACAGATCACACAACCCAGCAATGGAATCATTACCAATCAAAACTATATCACGCAACCCAGCAATGGAATCATTATCCATAAAAACTAGATTACGCAACCCAGCAATGGAATCATTAACCATCAAAACTAGATCACGCAACCCAGCAATGGAATCATTATCCATCAGAAGTAGATTATGCAAACCAGCAATGGAATCAATACCCATCAAAACTAGATCATGCAACCCAGCAATGGAATCATTATCCATCAAAACTAGATCACGCAACCCAGCATTGGAATCATTACCCATCAAAACTAGATCACGCAACCCAGCAATGGAATCATTACCCATCAAAACTAGATCACGCATACCAGCAATGGAATCATTATCCATCAAAACTAGATCACGCAACCCAGCAATGGAATCATTACCCATCAAAACTAGATCACGCAACCCAGCAATGGAATCATTACCCATCAAAACTAGATCACGCAACCCAGCAATGGAATAATTATCCATCAGAACTAGATCACGCAACTCAGCAATGGAATCATTATCGATCAGAACTAGATCACGCAACCCAGCAATGGAATCATTACCTATCAAAACTAGATCACGCAACCCAGTAATGGAATCATTACTCATCAAAACTAGATCATGCAACCCAGCAATGGAATCATTACCCATCAAAACTAGATCACGCAACCCAGCAATGGAATCATTATCCATCAGAACTAGATCACGCAACTCAGCAATGGAATCATTATACATCAACACTAAATCATGCAACCCATCAATGGAATCATTATCCTTCAAAATTAGATCACGCAACCAAGCAATGGAATCATTATCCATCAAAACTAGATCACGCAACCCAGCAATGGATCATTATCCATCAAAGTTGGATCACGCAACCCAGCAATGGATCACTATCCATCAAAACTAGATCACGCAACCCAGCAATGGAATCATTACCCATCAAAACTAGATCACGCAACCCAGCAATGAAATCCTTATCCATCAGAACTAGATCACGCAACTCAGCAATGGAATCATTATACATCAACACTAAATCATGCAACCCATCAATGGAATCATTATCCTTCAAAATTAGATCACGCAACCAAGCAATGGAATCATTATCCATCAAAACTAGATCACGCAACCCAGCAATGGATCATTATCCATCAAAGTTGGATCACGCAACCCAGCAATGGATCACTATCCATCAAAACTAGATCACGCAACCCAGCAATGGAATCATTATCCATCAGAACTAGTTTATGCAACCCAGCAATGGAATCATTACCTATCGAAACTAGATCACGCAACCCATCAATGGATCATTATCCATCAATACTAGATCACGCAACCCAGCAATGGAATTCTTATCCATCAAAACTAGATCACGCAACCCAGCAATGGAATCATTATCCATCAAAACTAAATCATGCAACCCAACACTGGAATCATTATCCATCAGAACTAGATCACGCAACCCAGCAATGGATCATTATCCATCAAAACTAGATCACACAACCCAGCAATGGAATTATTATGCATCAAAACTAGATCACGCAACCCAGCAATGGAATTATTATCCATCAAAACTAGATCACGCAACCCAGTAATGGAATCATTACTCATCAAAAGTAGATCACGCAACCCAGCAATGGAATCATTATCGATCAGAACTAGATCACACAACCCAGCAATGGAATCATTATCTATCAAAACTAGATCACGCAACCCAGTAATGGAATCATTACTCATCAAAAGTAGATCACGCAACCCAGCAATGGAATCATTACCCATCAAAACTAGATCACACAACCCAGCAATGGAATCATTATCCATCAGAACTAGATCACGCAACTCAGCAATGGAATCATTATACATCAACACTAAATCATGCAACCCAGTAATGGAATCATTACTCATCAAAAGTAGATCACGCAACCCAGCAATGGAATCATTACCCATCAAAACTAGATCACACAACCCAGCAATGGAATCATTATCTATCAAAACTAGATCACGCAACCAAGCAATGGAATCATTATCCATCAAAACTAGATCACGAAACCCAGCAATGGATCATTATCCATCAAAACTAGATCACGCAACCCAGCAATGGAATCATTATCCATCAAAACTAGATTATGCAACCCAGCAATGGAATCCTTACCCATGAAAACTAGATCACGCAACCCAGCAATGGAATCATTATCCATCAGAACTAGATTATGCAACCCAGCAATGGAATCATTACCCATCAAAACTAGATCACGCAACCCATCAATGGATCATTATCCAACAAAACTAGATCACGCAACCCAGCAATGGAATTATTATCCATCAAAACTAGATCACGCAACCCAGCAATGGAATTATTATCCATCAAAACTAGATCACGCAACCCAGCAATGGAATCATTATCCATCACAACTAAACCATGCAACCCTGCACTGGAATCATTATCCATCAGAACTAGATCACGCAACTCACAAATGGACTCATTATTCATCAAAACTTGATCATGCAACCCAGCAATGGAATCATTATCCATCAAAACTAGATCACGCAACCCAGCAATGGATCATTATCCATCAAAACTTGATCATGCAACCCAGCAATGGATCATTATGCATCATAACTAGATCACGCAACTCAGCAATGGAATCATTATACATCAAAACTAAATCATGCAACCCATCAATGGAATCATTATCCATCAAAACTAGATCACGCAACCCAGCAATGGAATCATTATCTATCAAAACTAGATCACACAACCCAGCAATGGAATCATTATCTATCAAAACTAGATCATGCAACCCAGCAATGGAATCATTACCCATGAAAACTAGATCATGCAACCCAGCAATGGAATCATTATCCATCAGAAGTAGATTATGCAAACCAGCAATGGAATCAATACCCATCAAAACTAGATCATGCAACCCAGCAATGGAATCATTATCCATCAAAACTAGATCACGCAACCCAGCAATGGAATCATTACCCATCAAAACTAGATCATGCAACCCAGCAATGGAATCATTACCCATCAAAACTAGATCACGCATACCAGCAATGGAATCATTACCCATCAAAACTAGATCACACATACCAGCAATGGAATCATTATCCATCAAAACTAGATCACGCAACCCAGCAATGGAATCATTACCCATCAAAACTAGATCACGCAACCCAGCAATGGAATCATTACCCATCAAAACTAGATCACGCAACCCAGCAATGGAATAATTATCCATCAGAACTAGATCACGCAACTCAGCAATGGAATCATTATACATCAAAACTAAATCATGCAACCCATCAATGGAATCATTATCCATCAAAACTAGATCACGCAACCCAGCGATGGAATCATTATCCATCAAAACTAGATCACGCAACCCAGCAATGGATCATTATCCATCAAAAGTAGATCATGCAACCGAGCAATGGAATCATTATCCATCAAAACTAGATTATGCAACCCAGCAATGGAATCATTACCCATCAAAACTAGATCACACAACCCAGCAATAAATCATTATCCATCAAAACTAGATCACGCAACCCAGCAATGGAATTATTATCCATCAAAACTAGATCACACACCCAGCAATGGAATCATTATCCATCAAAACTAAATCATGCAACCCAGCAATGGAATCATTATACATCAAAACTAGATCACGCAACGCAGCAATGGATCATTATCCATCAAAACTTGATCACGCAACCCAGCAATGGATCATTATCCATCAAAACTAAATCATGCAACCCAGCAGTGGAATCATTATTCATCAGAACTAGATCTCGCAACTCAGCAATGGAATCATTATTCATCAAAACTTGATCATGCAACCCAGCAATGGAATCATTATCCATCAAAACTAGATCACGCAACCCAGCAATGGAATCATTATCCATCAGAACTAGATCATGCAACTCAGAAATGGACTCATTATTCATCAAAACTTGATCATGCAACCCAGCAATGGAATCATTATCCATCAAAACGTCAACACGCAACCCAGCAATGGATCATTATCCATCAAAACTAAATCATGCAACCCAGCAGTGGAATCATTATTCATCAGAACTAGATCACGCAACTCAGCAGTGGAATCATTATTCATCAAAACTTGATCATGCAACCCAGCAATGGAATCATTATCCATCAAAACTAGATCACGCAACCCAGCAATGGATCATTATCCATCAAAACTAGATCACACAAACCAGCAATGGAATCATTATCCACCAAAACTAGATTATGTAACCCAGCAATGGAATCATTACCCATCAAAACTAGATCACGCAACCCAGCAATGGATCATTATCCATCAAAACTAGATCACGCAACCCAGCAATGGAATTATTATCCATCAAAACTAGATCACGCAACCCAGCACTGGAATCATTATCCATCAGAACTAGATCATGCAACTCAGAAATGGACTCATTATTCATCAAAACTTGATCATGCAACCCAGCAATGGAATCATTATCCATCAAAACTTCAACACGCAACCCAGCAATGGATCATTATCCATCAAAACTAAATCATGCAACCCAGCAGTGGAATCATTATTCATCAGAACTAGATCACGCAACTCAGCAGTGGAATCATTATTCATCAAAACTTGATCATGCAACCCAGCAATGGAATCATTATCCATCAAAACTAGATCACGCAACCCAGCAATGGAATCATTACCCATCAAAACTAGATCACGCAACCCAGCAATGGAATCATTACCCATCAAAACTATATCACGCAACCCAGCAATGGAATCATTATCCATCAAAAACAGATCACACAACCCAGCAATGGAATCATTACCAATCAAAACTATATCACGCAACCCAGCAATGGAATCATTATCCATAAAAACTAGATTACGCAACCCAGCAATGGAATCATTAACCATCAAAACTAGATCACGCAACCCAGCAATGGAATCATTATCCATCAGAAGTAGATTATGCAAACCAGCAATGGAATCAATACCCATCAAAACTAGATCATGCAACCCAGCAATGGAATCATTATCCATCAAAACTAGATCACGCAACCCAGCATTGGAATCATTACCCATCAAAACTAGATCACGCAACCCAGCAATGGAATCATTACCCATCAAAACTAGATCACGCATACCAGCAATGGAATCATTATCCATCAAAACTAGATCACGCAACCCAGCAATGGAATCATTACCCATCAAAACTAGATCACGCAACCCAGCAATGGAATCATTACCCATCAAAACTAGATCACGCAACCCAGCAATGGAATAATTATCCATCAGAACTAGATCACGCAACTCAGCAATGGAATCATTATACATCAAAACTAAATCATGCAACCCATCAATGGAATCATTATCCATCAAAACTAGATCACACAACCCAGCGATGGAATCATTATCCATCAAAACTAGATCACGCAACCCAGCAATGGATCATTATCCATCAAAAGTAGATCATGCAACCGAGAAATGGAATCATTATCCATCAAAACTAGATTATGCAACCCAGCAATGGAATCATTACCCATCAAAACTAGATCACACAACCCAGCAATAAATCATTATCCATCAAAACTAGATCACGCAACCCAGCAATGGAATTATTATCCATCAAAACTAGATCACACACCCAGCAATGGAATCATTATCCATCAAAACTAAATCATGCAACCCAGCAATGGAATCATTATACATCAAAACTAGATCATGCAACGCAGCAATGGATCATTATCCATCAAAACTTGATCACGCAACCCAGCAATGGATCATTATCCATCAAAACTAAATCATGCAACCCAGCAGTGGAATCATTATTCATCAGAACTAGATCACGCAACTCAGCAATGGAATCATTATTCATCAAAACTTGATCATGCAACCCAGCAATGGAATCATTATCCATCAAAACTAGATCACGCAACCCAGCAATGGAATCATTACCCATCAAAACTAGATCACGCAACCCAGCAATGGAATCATTACCCATCAAAACTAGAACACGCAACCCAGCAATGGAATCATTATCCATCAAAAACAGATGACGCAACCCAGCAATGGAATCATTACCCATCAAAACTATATCACGCAACCCAGCAATGGAATCGTTATCCATAAAAACTAGATTACGCAACCCAGCAATGGAATCATTACCCATCAAAAATAGATCACGCAACCCAGCAATGGAATCATTATCCATCAGAACTAGATTATGCAAACCAGCAATGGAATCATTGCCCATCAAAACTAGATCACGCAACCCAGCAATGGAATCATTACCCATCAAAACTAAATCACGCAACCCAGCAATGAAATCATTATCGATCAGAACTAGATCACGCAACCCAGCAATGGAATCATTACCTATCAAAACTAGATCACGCAACCCAGTAATGGAATCATTACTCATCAAAACTAGATCACGCAACCCAGCAATGGAATCATTACCCATCAAAACTAGATCACGCAACCCAGCAATGGAATCATTATCCATCAGAACTAGATCACGCAACTCAGCAATGGAATCATTATACATCAACACTAAATCATGCAACCCATCAATGGAATCATTATCCTTCAAAATTAGATCACGCAACCAAGCAATGGAATCATTATCCATCAAAACTAGATCACGCAACCCAGCAATGGATCATTATCCATCAAAGTTGGATCACGCAACCCAGCAATGGATCACTATCCATCAAAACTAGATCACGCAACCCAGCAATGGAATCATTACCCATCAAAACTAGATCACGCAACCCAGCAATGAAATCCTTATCCATCAGAACTAGATCACGCAACTCAGCAATGGAATCATTATACATCAACACTAAATCATGCAACCCATCAATGGAATCATTATCCTTCAAAATTAGATCACGCAACCAAGCAATGGAATCATTATCCATCAAAACTAGATCACGCAACCCAGCAATGGATCATTATCCATCAAAGTTGGATCACGCAACCCAGCAATGGATCACTATCCATCAAAACTAGATCACGCAACCCAGCAATGGAATCATTATCCATCAGAACTAGTTTATGCAACCCAGCAATGGAATCATTACCTATCGAAACTAGATCACGCAACCCATCAATGGATCATTATCCATCAATACTAGATCACGCAACCCAGCAATGGAATTCTTATCCATCAAAACTAGGTCACGCAACCCAGCAATGGAATCATTATCCATCAAAACTAAATCATGCAACCCAACACTGGAATCATTATCCATCAGAACTAGATCACGCAACCCAGCAATGGATCATTATCCATCAAAACTAGATCACACAACCCAGCAATGGAATTATTATGCATCAAAACTAGATCACGCAACCCAGCAATGGAATTATTATCCATCAAAACTAGATCACGCAACCCAGTAATGGAATCATTACTCATCAAAAGTAGATCACGCAACCCAGCAATGGAATCATTATCGATCAGAACTAGATCACACAACCCAGCAATGGAATCATTATCTATCAAAACTAGATCACGCAACCCAGTAATGGAATCATTACTCATCAAAAGTAGATCACGCAACCCAGCAATGGAATCATTACCCATCAAAACTAGATCACACAACCCAGCAATGGAATCATTATCCATCAGAACTAGATCACGCAACTCAGCAATGGAATCATTATACATCAACACTAAATCATGCAACCCAGTAATGGAATCATTACTCATCAAAAGTAGATCACGCAACCCAGCAATGGAATCATTACCCATCAAAACTAGATCACACAACCCAGCAATGGAATCATTATCTATCAAAACTAGATCACGCAACCAAGCAATGGAATCATTATCCATCAAAACTAGATCACGAAACCCAGCAATGGATCATTATCCATCAAAACTAGATCACGCAACCCAGCAATGGAATCATTATCCATCAAAACTAGATTATGCAACCCAGCAATGGAATCCTTACCCATGAAAACTAGATCACGCAACCCAGCAATGGAATCATTATCCATCAGAACTAGATTATGCAACCCAGCAATGGAATCATTACCCATCAAAACTAGATCACGCAACCCATCAATGGATCATTATCCAACAAAACTAGATCACGCAACCCAGCAATGGAATTATTATCCATCAAAACTAGATCACGCAACCCAGCAATGGAATTATTATCCATCAAAACTAGATCACGCAACCCAGCAATGGAATCATTATCCATCACAACTAAACCATGCAACCCTGCACTGGAATCATTATCCATCAGAACTAGATCACGCAACTCACAAATGGACTCATTATTCATCAAAACTTGATCATGCAACCCAGCAATGGAATCATTATCCATCAAAACTAGATCACGCAACCCAGCAATGGATCATTATCCATCAAAACTTGATCATGCAACCCAGCAATGGATCATTATGCATCATAACTAGATCACGCAACTCAGCAATGGAATCATTATACATCAAAACTAAATCATGCAACCCATCAATGGAATCATTATCCATCAAAACTAGATCACGCAACCCAGCAATGGAATCATTATCTATCAAAACTAGATCACACAACCCAGCAATGGAATCATTATCTATCAAAACTAGATCATGCAACCCAGCAATGGAATCATTACCCATGAAAACTAGATCATGCAACCCAGCAATGGAATCATTATCCATCAGAAGTAGATTATGCAAACCAGCAATGGAATCAATACCCATCAAAACTAGATCATGCAACCCAGCAATGGAATCATTATCCATCAAAACTAGATCACGCAACCCAGCAATGGAATCATTACCCATCAAAACTAGATCATGCAACCCAGCAATGGAATCATTACCCATCAAAACTAGATCACGCATACCAGCAATGGAATCATTACCCATCAAAACTAGATCACACATACCAGCAATGGAATCATTATCCATCAAAACTAGATCACGCAACCCAGCAATGGAATCATTACCCATCAAAACTAGATCACGCAACCCAGCAATGGAATCATTACCCATCAAAACTAGATCACGCAACCCAGCAATGGAATAATTATCCATCAGAACTAGATCACGCAACTCAGCAATGGAATCATTATACATCAAAACTAAATCATGCAACCCATCAATGGAATCATTATCCATCAAAACTAGATCACGCAACCCAGCGATGGAATCATTATCCATCAAAACTAGATCACGCAACCCAGCAATGGATCATTATCCATCAAAAGTAGATCATGCAACCGAGCAATGGAATCATTATCCATCAAAACTAGATTATGCAACCCAGCAATGGAATCATTACCCATCAAAACTAGATCACACAACCCAGCAATAAATCATTATCCATCAAAACTAGATCACGCAACCCAGCAATGGAATTATTATCCATCAAAACTAGATCACACACCCAGCAATGGAATCATTATCCATCAAAACTAAATCATGCAACCCAGCAATGGAATCATTATACATCAAAACTAGATCACGCAACGCAGCAATGGATCATTATCCATCAAAACTTGATCACGCAACCCAGCAATGGATCATTATCCATCAAAACTAAATCATGCAACCCAGCAGTGGAATCATTATTCATCAGAACTAGATCTCGCAACTCAGCAATGGAATCATTATTCATCAAAACTTGATCATGCAACCCAGCAATGGAATCATTATCCATCAAAACTAGATCACGCAACCCAGCAATGGAATCATTATCCATCAGAACTAGATCATGCAACTCAGAAATGGACTCATTATTCATCAAAACTTGATCATGCAACCCAGCAATGGAATCATTATCCATCAAAACGTCAACACGCAACCCAGCAATGGATCATTATCCATCAAAACTAAATCATGCAACCCAGCAGTGGAATCATTATTCATCAGAACTAGATCACGCAACTCAGCAGTGGAATCATTATTCATCAAAACTTGATCATGCAACCCAGCAATGGAATCATTATCCATCAAAACTAGATCACGCAACCCAGCAATGGATCATTATCCATCAAAACTAGATCACACAAACCAGCAATGGAATCATTATCCACCAAAACTAGATTATGTAACCCAGCAATGGAATCATTACCCATCAAAACTAGATCACGCAACCCAGCAATGGATCATTATCCATCAAAACTAGATCACGCAACCCAGCAATGGAATTATTATCCATCAAAACTAGATCACGCAACCCAGCACTGGAATCATTATCCATCAGAACTAGATCATGCAACTCAGAAATGGACTCATTATTCATCAAAACTTGATCATGCAACCCAGCAATGGAATCATTATCCATCAAAACTTCAACACGCAACCCAGCAATGGATCATTATCCATCAAAACTAAATCATGCAACCCAGCAGTGGAATCATTATTCATCAGAACTAGATCACGCAACTCAGCAGTGGAATCATTATTCATCAAAACTTGATCATGCAACCCAGCAATGGAATCATTATCCATCAAAACTAGATCACGCAACCCAGCAATGGAATCATTACCCATCAAAACTAGATCACGCAACCCAGCAATGGAATCATTACCCATCAAAACTATATCACGCAACCCAGCAATGGAATCATTATCCATCAAAAACAGATCACACAACCCAGCAATGGAATCATTACCAATCAAAACTATATCACGCAACCCAGCAATGGAATCATTATCCATAAAAACTAGATTACGCAACCCAGCAATGGAATCATTAACCATCAAAACTAGATCACGCAACCCAGCAATGGAATCATTATCCATCAGAAGTAGATTATGCAAACCAGCAATGGAATCAATACCCATCAAAACTAGATCATGCAACCCAGCAATGGAATCATTATCCATCAAAACTAGATCACGCAACCCAGCAATGGAATCATTACCCATCAAAACTAGATCACGCAACCCAGCAATGGAATCATTACCCATCAAAACTAGATCACGCATACCAGCAATGGAATCATTATCCATCAAAACTAGATCACGCAACCCAGCAATGGAATCATTACCCATCAAAACTAGATCACGCAACCCAGCAATGGAATCATTACCCATCAAAACTAGATCACGCAACCCAGCAATGGAATAATTATCCATCAGAACTAGATCACGCAACTCAGCAATGGAATCATTATACATCAAAACTAAATCATGCAACCCATCAATGGAATCATTATCCATCAAAACTAGATCACACAACCCAGCGATGGAATCATTATCCATCAAAACTAGATCACGCAACCCAGCAATGGATCATTATCCATCAAAAGTAGATCATGCAACCGAGCAATGGAATCATTATCCATCAAAACTAGATTATGCAACCCAGCAATGGAATCATTACCCATCAAAACTAGATCACACAACCCAGCAATAAATCATTATCCATCAAAACTAGATCACGCAACCCAGCAATGGAATTATTATCCATCAAAACTAGATCACACACCCAGCAATGGAATCATTATCCATCAAAACTAAATCATGCAACCCAGCAATGGAATCATTATACATCAAAACTAGATCATGCAACGCAGCAATGGATCATTATCCATCAAAACTTGATCACGCAACCCAGCAATGGATCATTATCCATCAAAACTAAATCATGCAACCCAGCAGTGGAATCATTATTCATCAGAACTAGATCACGCAACTCAGCAATGGAATCATTACCCATCAAAACTAGATCACGCAACCCAGCAATGGAATCATTACCCATCAAAACTAGAACACGCAACCCAGCAATGGAATCATTATCCATCAAAAACAGATGACGCAACCCAGCAATGGAATCATTACCCATCAAAACTATATCACGCAACCCAGCAATGGAATCGTTATCCATAAAAACTAGATTACGCAACCCAGCAATGGAATCATTACCCATCAAAAATAGATCACGCAACCCAGCAATGGAATCATTATCCATCAGAACTAGATTATGCAAACCAGCAATGGAATCATTGCCCATCAAAACTAGATCACGCAACCCAGCAATGGAATCATTACCCATCAAAACTAAATCACGCAACCCAGCAATGAAATCATTATCGATCAGAACTAGATCACGCAACCCAGCAATGGAATCATTACCTATCAAAACTAGATCACGCAACCCAGTAATGGAATCATTACTCATCAAAACTAGATCACGCAACCCAGCAATGGAATCATTACCCATCAAAACTAGATCACGCAACCCAGCAATGGAATCATTATCCATCAGAACTAGATCACGCAACTCAGCAATGGAATCATTATACATCAACACTAAATCATGCAACCCATCAATGGAATCATTATCCTTCAAAATTAGATCACGCAACCAAGCAATGGAATCATTATCCATCAAAACTAGATCAGGCAACCCAGCAATGGATCATTATCCATCAAAGTTGGATCACGCAACCCAGCAATGGATCACTATCCATCAAAACTAGATCACGCAACCCAGCAATGGAATCATTACCCATCAAAACTAGATCACGCAACCCAGCAATGAAATCCTTATCCATCAGAACTAGATCACGCAACTCAGCAATGGAATCATTATACATCAACACTAAATCATGCAACCCATCAATGGAATCATTATCCTTCAAAATTAGATCACGCAACCAAGCAATGGAATCATTATCCATCAAAACTAGATCACGCAACCCAGCAATGGATCATTATCCATCAAAGTTGGATCACGCAACCCAGCAATGGATCACTATCCATCAAAACTAGATCACGCAACCCAGCAATGGAATCATTATCCATCAGAACTAGTTTATGCAACCCAGCAATGGAATCATTACCTATCGAAACTAGATCACGCAACCCATCAATGGATCATTATCCATCAATACTAGATCACGCAACCCAGCAATGGAATTATTATCCATCAAAACTAGATCACGCAACCCAGCAATGGAATCATTATCCATCAAAACTAAATCATGCAACCCAACACTGGAATCATTATCCATCAGAACTAGATCACGCAACCCAGCAATGGATCATTATCCATCAAAACTAGATCACACAACCCAGCAATGGAATTATTATGCATCAAAACTAGATCACGCAACCCAGCAATGGAATTATTATCCATCAAAACTAGATCACGCAACCCAGTAATGGAATCATTACTCATCAAAAGTAGATCACGCAACCCAGCAATGGAATCATTATCGATCAGAACTAGATCACACAACCCAGCAATGGAATCATTATCTATCAAAACTAGATCACGCAACCCAGTAATGGAATCATTACTCATCAAAAGTAGATCACGCAACCCAGCAATGGAATCATTACCCATCAAAACTAGATCACACAACCCAGCAATGGAATCATTATCCATCAGAACTAGATCACGCAACTCAGCAATGGAATCATTATCCATCAAAACTAGATCACGAAACCCAGCAATGGATCATTATCCATCAAAACTAGATCACGCAACCCAGCAATGGAATCATTATCCATCAAAACTAGATTATGCAACCCAGCAATGGAATCCTTACCCATCAAAACTAGATCACGCAACCCAGCAATGGAATCATTATCCATCAGAACTAGATTATGCAACCCAGCAATGGAATCATTACCCATCAAAACTAGATCACGCAACCGATCAATGGATCATTATCCAACAAAACTAGATCACGCAACCCAGCAATGGAATTATTATCCATCAAAACTAGATCACGCAACCCAGCAATGGAATTATTATCCATCAAAACTAGATCACGCAACCCAGCAATGGAATCATTATCCATCACAACTAAACCATGCAACCCTGCACTGGAATCATTATCCATCAGAACTAGATCACGCAACTCACAAATGGACTCATTATTCATCAAAACTTGATCATGCAACCCAGCAATGGAATCATTATCCATCAAAACTAGATCACGCAACCCAGCAATGGATCATTATCCATCAAAACTTGATCATGCAACCCAGCAATGGATCATTATGCATCATAACTAGATCACGCAACTCAGCAATGGAATCATTATACATCAAAACTAAATCATGCAACCCATCAATGGAATCATTATCCATCAAAACTAGATCACGCAACCCAGCAATGGAATCATTATCTATCAAAACTAGATCACACAACCCAGCAATGGAATCATTATCTATCAAAACTAGATCATGCAACCCAGCAATGGAATCATTACCCATGAAAACTAGATCATGCAACCCAGCAATGGAATCATTATCCATCAGAAGTAGATTATGCAAACCAGCAATGGAATCAATACCCATCAAAACTAGATCATGCAACCCAGCAATGGAATCATTATCCATCAAAACTAGATCACGCAACGCAGCAATGGAATCATCACCCATCAAAACTAGATCATGCAACCCAGCAATGGAATCATTACCCATCAAAACTAGATCACGCATACCAGCAATGGAATCATTACCCATCAAAACTAGATCACACATACCAGCAATGGAATCATTATCCATCAAAACTAGATCACGCAACCCAGCAATGGAATCATTACCCATCAAAACTAGATCACGCAACCCAGCAATGGAATCATTACCCATCAAAACTAGATCACGCAACCCAGCAATGGAATAATTATCCATCAGAACTAGATCACGCAACTCAGCAATGGAATCATTATACATCAAAACTAAATCATGCAACCCATCAATGGAATCATTATCCATCAAAACTAGATCACGCAACCCAGCGATGGAATCATTATCCATCAAAACTAGATCACGCAACCCAGCAATGGATCATTATCCATCAAAAGTAGATCATGCAACCGAGCAATGGAATCATTATCCATCAAAACTAGATTATGCAACCCAGCAATGGAATCATTACCCATCAAAACTAGATCACACAACCCAGCAATAAATCATTATCCATCAAAACTAGATCACGCAACCCAGCAATGGAATTATTATCCATCAAAACTAGATCACACACCCAGCAATGGAATCATTATCCATCAAAACTAAATCATGCAACCCAGCAATGGAATCATTATACATCAAAACTAGATCACGCAACGCAGCAATGGATCATTATCCATCAAAACTTGATCACGCAACCCAGCAGTGGAATCATTATTCATCAGAACTAGATCGCGCAACTCAGCAATGGAATCATTATTCATCAAAACTTGATCATGCAACCCAGCAATGGAATCATTATCCATCAAAACTAGATCACGCAACCCAGCAATGGAATCATTACCCATCAAAACTAGATCACGCAACCCAGCAATGGAATCATTACCCATCAAAACTAGATCACGCAACCCAGCAATGGAATCATTATCCATCAAAAACAGATGACGCAACCCAGCAATGGAATCATTACCCATCAAAACTATATCACGCAACCCAGCAATGGAATCGTTATCCATAAAAACTAGATTACGCAACCCAGCAATGGAATCATTACCCATCAAAAATAGATCACGCAACCCAGCAATGGAATCATTATCCATCAGAACTAGATTATGCAAACCAGCAATGGAATCATTGCCCATCAAAACTAGATCACGCAACCCAGCAATGGAATCATTACCCATCAAAACTAGATCACACACCCAGCAATGGAATCATTATCCATCAAAACTAAATCATGCAACCCAGCAATGGAATCATTATACATCAAAACTAGATCATGCAACGCAGCAATGGATCATTATCCATCAAAACTTGATCACGCAACCCAGCAATGGATCATTATCCATCAAAACTAAATCATGCAACCCAGCAGTGGAATCATTATTCATCAGAACTAGATCACGCAACTCAGCAATGGAATCATTACCCATCAAAACTAGATCACGCAACCCAGCAATGGAATCATTACCCATCAAAACTAGAACACGCAACCCAGCAATGGAATCATTATCCATCAAAAACAGATGACGCAACCCAGCAATGGAATCATTACCCATCAAAACTATATCACGCAACCCAGCAATGGAATCGTTATCCATAAAAACTAGATTACGCAACCCAGCAATGGAATCATTACCCATCAAAAATAGATCACGCAACCCAGCAATGGAATCATTATCCATCAGAACTAGATTATGCAAACCAGCAATGGAATCATTGCCCATCAAAACTAGATCACGCAACCCAGCAATGGAATCATTACCCATCAAAACTAAATCACGCAACCCAGCAATGAAATCATTATCGATCAGAACTAGATCACGCAACCCAGCAATGGAATCATTACCTATCAAAACTAGATCACGCAACCCAGTAATGGAATCATTACTCATCAAAACTAGATCACGCAACCCAGCAATGGAATCATTACCCATCAAAACTAGATCACGCAACCCAGCAATGGAATCATTATCCATCAGAACTAGATCACGCAACTCAGCAATGGAATCATTATACATCAACACTAAATCATGCAACCCATCAATGGAATCATTATCCTTCAAAATTAGATCACGTAACCAAGCAATGGAATCATTATCCATCAAAACTAGATCAGGCAACCCAGCAATGGATCATTATCCATCAAAGTTGGATCACGCAACCCAGCAATGGATCACTATCCATCAAAACTAGATCACGCAACCCAGCAATGGAATCATTACCCATCAAAACTAGATCACGCAACCCAGCAATGAAATCCTTATCCATCAGAACTAGATCACGCAACTCAGCAATGGAATCATTATACATCAACACTAAATCATGCAACCCATCAATGGAATCATTATCCTTCAAAATTAGATCACGCAACCAAGCAATGGAATCATTATCCATCAAAACTAGATCACGCAACCCAGCAATGGATCATTATCCATCAAAGTTGGATCACGCAACCCAGCAATGGATCACTATCCATCAAAACTAGATCACGCAACCCAGCAATGGAATCATTATCCATCAGAACTAGTTTATGCAACCCAGCAATGGAATCATTACCTATCGAAACTAGATCACGCAACCCATCAATGGATCATTATCCATCAATACTAGATCACGCAACCCAGCAATGGAATTATTATCCATCAAAACTAGATCACGCAACCCAGCAATGGAATCATTATCCATCAAAACTAAATCATGCAACCCAACACTGGAATCATTATCCATCAGAACTAGATCACGCAACCCAGCAATGGATCATTATCCATCAAAACTAGATCACACAACCCAGCAATGGAATTATTATGCATCAAAACTAGATCACGCAACCCAGCAATGGAATTATTATCCATCAAAACTAGATCACGCAACCCAGTAATGGAATCATTACTCATCAAAAGTAGATCACGCAACCCAGCAATGGAATCATTATCGATCAGAACTAGATCACACAACCCAGCAATGGAATCATTATCTATCAAAACTAGATCACGCAACCCAGTAATGGAATCATTACTCATCAAAAGTAGATCACGCAACCCAGCAATGGAATCATTACCCATCAAAACTAGATCACACAACCCAGCAATGGAATCATTATCCATCAGAACTAGATCACGCAACTCAGCAATGGAATCATTATCCATCAAAACTAGATCACGAAACCCAGCAATGGATCATTATCCATCAAAACTAGATCACGCAACCCAGCAATGGAATCATTATCCATCAAAACTAGATTATGCAACCCAGCAATGGAATCCTTACCCATCAAAACTAGATCACGCAACCCAGCAATGGAATCATTATCCATCAGAACTAGATTATGCAACCCAGCAATGGAATCATTACCCATCAAAACTAGATCACGCAACCGATCAATGGATCATTATCCAACAAAACTAGATCACGCAACCCAGCAATGGAATTATTATCCATCAAAACTAGATCACGCAACCCAGCAATGGAATTATTATCCATCAAAACTAGATCACGCAACCCAGCAATGGAATCATTATCCATCACAACTAAACCATGCAACCCTGCACTGGAATCATTATCCATCAGAACTAGATCACGCAACTCACAAATGGACTCATTATTCATCAAAACTTGATCATGCAACCCAGCAATGGAATCATTATCCATCAAAACTAGATCACGCAACCCAGCAATGGATCATTATCCATCAAAACTTGATCATGCAACCCAGCAATGGATCATTATGCATCATAACTAGATCACGCAACTCAGCAATGGAATCATTATACATCAAAACTAAATCATGCAACCCATCAATGGAATCATTATCCATCAAAACTAGATCACGCAACCCAGCAATGGAATCATTATCTATCAAAACTAGATCACACAACCCAGCAATGGAATCATTATCTATCAAAACTAGATCATGCAACCCAGCAATGGAATCATTACCCATGAAAACTAGATCATGCAACCCAGCAATGGAATCATTATCCATCAGAAGTAGATTATGCAAACCAGCAATGGAATCAATACCCATCAAAACTAGATCATGCAACCCAGCAATGGAATCATTATCCATCAAAACTAGATCACGCAACGCAGCAATGGAATCATCACCCATCAAAACTAGATCATGCAACCCAGCAATGGAATCATTACCCATCAAAACTAGATCACGCATACCAGCAATGGAATCATTACCCATCAAAACTAGATCACACATACCAGCAATGGAATCATTATCCATCAAAACTAGATCACGCAACCCAGCAATGGAATCATTACCCATCAAAACTAGATCACGCAACCCAGCAATGGAATCATTACCCATCAAAACTAGATCACGCAACCCAGCAATGGAATAATTATCCATCAGAACTAGATCACGCAACTCAGCAATGGAATCATTATACATCAAAACTAAATCATGCAACCCATCAATGGAATCATTATCCATCAAAACTAGATCACGCAACCCAGCGATGGAATCATTATCCATCAAAACTAGATCACGCAACCCAGCAATGGATCATTATCCATCAAAAGTAGATCATGCAACCGAGCAATGGAATCATTATCCATCAAAACTAGATTATGCAACCCAGCAATGGAATCATTACCCATCAAAACTAGATCACACAACCCAGCAATAAATCATTATCCATCAAAACTAGATCACGCAACCCAGCAATGGAATTATTATCCATCAAAACTAGATCACACACCCAGCAATGGAATCATTATCCATCAAAACTAAATCATGCAACCCAGCAATGGAATCATTATACATCAAAACTAGATCACGCAACGCAGCAATGGATCATTATCCATCAAAACTTGATCACGCAACCCAGCAATGGATCATTATCCATCAAAACTAAATCATGCAACCCAGCAGTGGAATCATTATTCATCAGAACTAGATCGCGCAACTCAGCAATGGAATCATTATTCATCAAAACTTGATCATGCAACCCAGCAATGGAATCATTATCCATCAAAACTAGATCACGCAACCCAGCAATGGAATCATTACCCATCAAAACTAGATCACGCAACCCAGCAATGGAATCATTACCCATCAAAACTAGATCACGCAACCCAGCAATGGAATCATTATCCATCAAAAACAGATGACGCAACCCAGCAATGGAATCATTACCCATCAAAACTATATCACGCAACCCAGCAATGGAATCGTTATCCATAAAAACTAGATTACGCAACCCAGCAATGGAATCATTACCCATCAAAAATAGATCACGCAACCCAGCAATGGAATCATTATCCATCAGAACTAGATTATGCAAACCAGCAATGGAATCATTGCCCATCAAAACTAGATCACGCAACCCAGCAATGGAATCATTACCCATCAAAACTAAATCACGCAACCCAGCAATGAAATCATTATCGATCAGAACTAGATCACGCAACCCAGCAATGGAATCATTACCTATCAAAACTAGATCACGCAACCCAGTAATGGAATCATTACTCATCAAAACTAGATCACGCAACCCAGCAATGGAATCATTACCCATCAAAACTAGATCACGCAACCCAGCAATGGAATCATTATCCATCAGAACTAGATTATGCAACCTAGCAATGGAATCATTACCCATCAAAACTAGATCACGCAACCCATCAATGGATCATTATCCATCAAAACTAGATCACGCAACCCAGCAATGGAATTATTATCCAACAAAACTAGATCACGCAACCCAGCAATGGATTAATTATCCATCAAAACTAAATCATGCAACCCAGCACTGGAATCATTATCCATCAGAACTAGATCGTGCAACCCAGAAATGGATCATTATCGATCAAAACTAGATCACGCAACCCAGCAATGGATCATTATCCATCAAAACTAAATCATGCAACCCAGCAGTGGAATCATTATCCATCAGTACTAGATCAAGCAACTCAGCAATGGAATCATTATTCATCAAAACTTGATCGTGCAACCCAGCCATGGAATCATTATCCATCAAAACTAGATCACGCAACCCAGCAATGGAATTATTATCCATCAAAACTAGATCACGCAACCCAGCAATGGAATCATTATCCATCAAAACTAAATCATGCAACCCAGCACTGGAATCATTATCCATCAGAACTAGATCACGCAACTCAGAAATGGACTCATTATTCATCAAAACTTGATCATGCAACCCAGCAATGGAATCATTATCCATCAATACTAGATCACACAACCCAGCAAAGGATCATTATCCATCAAAACTTGATGTCGCAACCCAGCAATGGATCATTATCCATCAAAAATAAATCATGCAACCCAGCAATGGAATCATTATCCATCAGAACTAGATCACGCAACCCAGCAATGGAATCATTATCCATCAAAACTAGATTATGCAACCCAGCAATGGAATCATTACCCATCAAAACTAGATCATGCAACCCAGCAATGGATCATTATCCATCAAAACTAGATCACGCAACCCAGCAATGGAATTATTATCCATCAAAACTAGATCACGCAACCCAGCAATGGAATCATTATCCATCAAAACTAAATCATGCAACCCAGCAATGGAATCATTATCCATCAGAACTAGATCACGCAACCCAGCAATGGAATCATTATCCATCAAAACTAGATTATGCAACGCAGCAATGGATCATTACCCATCAAAACTTGATGACGCAACCCAGCAATGGAATCATTATCCATCAAAACTAGATCACGCAACCCAGCAATGGAATCATTATCCATCAAAACTAGATTATGCAACCCAGCAATGGAATCATTACCCATCAAAACTAGATCACGCAACCCAGCAATGGATCATTATCCATCAAAACTAGATCACGCAACCCAGCAATGGAATCATTATCCATCAGACACGCAACCCAGCAATGGAATCATTATCCATCAAAACTAGATTATGCAACCCAGCAATGGAATCATTACCCATCAAAACTAGATCACACAACCCAGCAATGGATCATTATCCATCAAAACTAGATCACGCAACCCAGCAATGGAATTATTATCCATCAAAACTAAATCACGCAACCCAGCAATGGAATCATTATCCATCAAAACTAAATCATGCAACCCAGCACTGGAATCATTATCCATCAGAACTAGATCACGCAACCCAGCAATGGATCATTATCCATCAAAACTAGATCACGCAAACCAGCAATGGAATCATTACCCATCAAAACTAGATCACGCAACCCAGCAATGGATCATTATCCATCAAAACCAGATCACGCAACCCAGCATTGGATCATTATCCATCAAAACTAAATCATGCAACCCAGCAGTGGAATCATTATCCATCAAAACTAGATCACGCAACCCAGCAATGGAATCATTATCCATCATAACTAGATCACGCAACTCAGCAATGGAATCATTATACATCAAAACTAAATCACGCAACCCATCAATGGAATCATTATCCATCAAAACTAGATCACGCAACCCAGCAATGGAATCATTATCCATCAAAACTAGATCACGCAACCCAGCAATGGATCATTATCCATCAAAACTAGATCACGCAACCCAGCAATGGAATCATTATCCATCAAAACTAGATTAAGCAACCCAGCAATGGAATCATTACCCATCAAAACTATATCACGCAACCCAGCAATGGATCATTATCCATCAAAACTAGATCACGCAACCCAGCAATGGAATTATTATCCATCAAAACTAGATCACGCAACCCAGCAATGGAATCATTATCCATCAAAACTAAATCATGCAACCCAGCACTGGAATCATTATCCATCAGAACTAGATCACGCAACCCAGCAATGGAATCATTATTCATCAAAACTTGATCATGCAACCCAGCAATGGAATCATTATCCATCAAAACTATATCACGCAACCCAGCAATGGATCATTATCCATCAAACTTGATCACGCAACCCAGCAATGGATCATTATCCATCAAAACTAAATCATGCAACCCAGCAGCGGAATCATTATTCATCAGAACTAGATCACGCAACTCAGCAATGGAATCATTATTCATCTAATCTTGATCAATCAACCCAGCAATGGAATCATTATCCATCAAAACTAGATCACGCAACCCAGCAATGGAATCATTACCCATCAAAACCAGATCATGCAACCCAGCAATGGAATCATTACCCATCAAAACCAGATCACGCAACCCAGCAATGGAATCATTATCCATAAAAACTAGATTACGCAACCCAGGAATGGAATCATTACCCATCAAAACTAGATCACGCAACCCAGCAATGGAATCATTATCCATCAGAACTAGATTATGCAACCCAGCAATGGAATCATTACCCATCAAAACTAGATCACGCAACCCAGCAATGGAATCATTACCCATCAAAGCTAAATCACGCAACCCAGCAATGAAATCATTATCGATTAGTACTAGATCACGCAACCCAGAAATGGAATCATTATCTATCAAAACTAGATCACGCAACCCAGCAATGGAATCATTACCCATCAAAGCTAAATCACGCAACCCAGCAATGAAATCATTATACATCAACACTAAATCATGCATCCCATCAATGGAATCATTATCCATCAAAACTAGATCACGCAACCCAGTAATGGAATCATTACCCATCAAAACTAGATCACGCAACTCAGCAATGGAATCATTATACATCAACACTAAATCATGCATCCCATCAATGGAATCATTATCCATCAAAACTAGATCACGCAACCCAGCAATGGAATCATTATCCATCAAAACTAAATCACGCAACCCAGCAATGGATCATTATCCATCAAAGCTAGATCACGCAACCCAGCAATGGATCATTATCCATCAAAACTAGATCACGCAACCCAGCAATGGAATCATTATCCTTCAAAACTAGATTATGCAACCCAGCAATGGAATCATTACCCATCAAAACTAGATCACGCAACCCAGCAATGGAATCATTATCCATCAGAACTAGATTATGCAACCCAGCAATGGAATCATTACCCATCAAAACTAGATCACGCAACCCATCAATGGATCATTATCCATCAAAACTAGATCACGCAACCCAGCAATGGAATTATTATCCATCAAAACTAGATCACGCAACCCAGCAATGGAATTATTATCCATCAAAACTAAATCATGCAACCCAGCACTGGAATCATTATCCATCAGAACTAGGTCATGCAACCCAGAAATGGATCATTATCGATCAAAACTAGATCACGCAACCCAGCAATGGAATCATTATCCATCAAAACTAAATCATGCAACCCAGCACTGGAATCATTATCCATCAGAACTAGATCACGCAACTCAGAAATGGACTCATTATTCATCAAAACTTGATCATGCAACCCAGCAATGGAATCATTATCCATCAAAACTAGATCACGCAACCCAGCAATGGATCATTATCCATCAAAACTTGATGACACAACCCTGCAATGGATCATTACCCATCAAAACTAAATCATGCAACCCAGCAGCGGAATCATTATCCATCAAAACTATATCACGCAACCAGGCAATGGAATCATTATCCATCAAAACTATATCATGCAACCCAGCAGCGGAATCATTATCCATCAAAACTAGATCACGCAACCCAGCAATGGAATCATTATCCATCAAAACTAAATCATGCAACCCAGCCCTGGAATCATTATCCATCAGAACTAGATCACACAACTCAGAAATGGACTCATTATTCATCAAAACTTGATCATGCAACCCAGCAATGGAATCATTATCCATCAAAACTAGATCACGCAACCCAGCAATGGATCATTATCCATCAAAACTTGATGACGCAACCCAGCAATGGATCATTATCCATCAAAACTAGATCACGCAACCCAGCAATGGATCATTATCCATCAAAACTAAATCACGCAACCCAGCAATGGATCATTATCCATCAAAACTTGATGACGCAACCCAGCAATGGATCATTATCCATCAAAACTAGATCACGCAACCCAGCAATGGATCATTATCCATCAAAACTTGATGACGCAACCCAGCAATGGATCATTATCCATCAAAACTAAATCATGCAAAACAGCAGTGGAATCATTATTCATCAAAACTTGATCATGCAACCCAGCAATGGAATCATTATCCATCAAAATTAGATCACGCAACCCAGCAATAGAATTATTATCCATCAAAACTAGATCACGCAACCCAGCAATGGAATCATTATCCATCAAAACTAAATCATGCAACCCAGCACTGGAATCATTATCCATCAAAACTAGATCACGCAACCCAGCAACGGAATCATTATCCATCAAAACTAAATCATGCAACCCAGCACTGGAATCATTATTCATCAAAACTTGATCATGCAACCCAGCAATGGAATCATTATCCATCAAACCTAGATCACGCAACCCAGCAATGGAATTATTATCCATCAAAACTAGATCACACACCCAGCAATGGAATCATTATCCATCAAAACTAAATCATGCAACCCAGCAATGGAATCATTATACATCAAAACTAGATCACGCAACGCAGCAATGGATCATTATCCATCAAAACTTGATCACGCAACCCAGCAATGGATCATTATCCATCAAAACTAAATCATGCAACCCAGCAGTGGAATCATTATTCATCAGAACTAGATCTCGCAACTCAGCAATGGAATCATTATTCATCAAAACTTGATCATGCAACCCAGCAATGGAATCATTATCCATCAAAACTAGATCACGCAACCCAGCAATGGAATCATTATCCATCAGAACTAGATCATGCAACTCAGAAATGGACTCATTATTCATCAAAACTTGATCATGCAACCCAGCAATGGAATCATTATCCATCAAAACGTCAACACGCAACCCAGCAATGGATCATTATCCATCAAAACTAAATCATGCAACCCAGCAGTGGAATCATTATTCATCAGAACTAGATCACGCAACTCAGCAGTGGAATCATTATTCATCAAAACTTGATCATGCAACCCAGCAATGGAATCATTATCCATCAAAACTAGATCACGCAACCCAGCAATGGATCATTATCCATCAAAACTAGATCACACAAACCAGCAATGGAATCATTATCCACCAAAACTAGATTATGTAACCCAGCAATGGAATCATTACCCATCAAAACTAGATCACGCAACCCAGCAATGGATCATTATCCATCAAAACTAGATCACGCAACCCAGCAATGGAATTATTATCCATCAAAACTAGATCACGCAACCCAGCACTGGAATCATTATCCATCAGAACTAGATCATGCAACTCAGAAATGGACTCATTATTCATCAAAACTTGATCATGCAACCCAGCAATGGAATCATTATCCATCAAAACTTCAACACGCAACCCAGCAATGGATCATTATCCATCAAAACTAAATCATGCAACCCAGCAGTGGAATCTTTATTCATCAGAACTAGATCACGCAACTCAGCAGTGGAATCATTATTCATCAAAACTTGATCATGCAACCCAGCAATGGAATCATTATCCATCAAAACTAGATCACGCAACCCAGCAATGGAATCATTACCCATCAAAACTAGATCACGCAACCCAGCAATGGAATCATTACCCATCAAAACTATATCACGCAACCCAGCAATGGAATCATTATCCATCAAAAACAGATCACACAACCCAGCAATGGAATCATTACCAATCAAAACTATATCACGCAACCCAGCAATGGAATCATTATCCATAAAAACTAGATTACGCAACCCAGCAATGGAATCATTAACCATCAAAACTAGATCACGCAACCCAGCAATGGAATCATTATCCATCAGAAGTAGATTATGCAAACCAGCAATGGAATCAATACCCATCAAAACTAGATCATGCAACCCAGCAATGGAATCATTATCCATCAAAACTAGATCACGCAACCCAGCAATGGAATCATTACCGATCAAAACTAGATCACGCAACCCAGCAATGGAATCATTACCCATCAAAACTAGATCACGCATACCAGCAATGGAATCATTATCCATCAAAACTAGATCACGCAACCCAGCAATGGAATCATTACCCATCAAAACTAGATCACGCAAGCCAGCAATGGAATCATTACCCATCAAAACTAGATCACGCAACCCAGCAATGGAATAATTATCCATCAGAACTAGATCACGCAACTCAGCAATGGAATCATTATACATCAAAACTAAATCATGCAACCCATCAATGGAATCATTATCCATCAAAACTAGATCACACAACCCAGCGATGGAATCATTATCCATCAAAACTATATCACGCAACCCAGCAATGGAATCGTTATCCATAAAAACTAGATTACGCAACCCAGCAATGGAATCATTACCCATCAAAAATAGATCACGCAACCCAGCAATGGAATCATTATCCATCAGAACTAGATTATGCAAACCAGCAATGGAATCATTGCCCATCAAAACTAGATCACGCAACCCAGCAATGGAATCATTACCCATCAAAACTAAATCACGCAACCCAGCAATGAAATCATTATCGATCAGAACTAGATCACGCAACCCAGCAATGGAATCATTACCTATCAAAACTAGATCACGCAACCCAGTAATGGAATCATTACTCATCAAAACTAGATCACGCAACCCAGCAATGGAATCATTACCCATCAAAACTAGATCACGCAACCCAGCAATGGAATCATTATCCATCAGAACTAGATCACGCAACTCAGCAATGGAATCATTATACATCAACACTAAATCATGCAACCCATCAATGGAATCATTATCCTTCAAAATTAGATCACGCAACCAAGCAATGGAATCATTATCCATCAAAACTAGATCACGCAACCCAGCAATGGATCATTATCCATCAAAGTTGGATCATGCAACCCAGCAATGGATCACTATCCATCAAAACTAGATCACGCAACCCAGCAATGGAATCATTACCCATCAAAACTAGATCACGCAACCCAGCAATGAAATCCTTATCCATCAGAACTAGATCACGCAACTCAGCAATGGAATCATTATACATCAACACTAAATCATGCAACCCATCAATGGAATCATTATCCTTCAAAATTAGATCACGCAACCAAGCAATGGAATCATTATCCATCAAAACTAGATCACGCAACCCAGCAATGGATCATTATCCATCAAAGTTGGATCACGCAACCCAGCAATGGATCACTATCCATCAAAACTAGATCACGCAACCCAGCAATGGAATCATTATCCATCAGAACTAGTTTATGCAACCCAGCAATGGAATCATTACCTATCGAAACTAGATCACGCAACCCATCAATGGATCATTATCCATCAATACTAGATCACGCAACCCAGCAATGGAATTATTATCCATCAAAACTAGATCACGCAACCCAGCAATGGAATCATTATCCATCAAAACTAAATCATGCAACCCAACACTGGAATCATTATCCATCAGAACTAGATCACGCAACCCAGCAATGGATCATTATCCATCAAAACTAGATCACACAACCCAGCAATGGAATTATTATGCATCAAAACTAGATCACGCAACCCAGCAATGGAATTATTATCCATCAAAACTAGATCACGCAACCCAGTAATGGAATCATTACTCATCAAAAGTAGATCACGCAACCCAGCAATGGAATCATTATCGATCAGAACTAGATCACACAACCCAGCAATGGAATCATTATCTATCAAAACTAGATCACGCAACCCAGTAATGGAATCATTACTCATCAAAAGTAGATCACGCAACCCAGCAATGGAATCATTACCCATCAAAACTAGATCACACAACCCAGCAATGGAATCATTATCCATCAGAACTAGATCACGCAACTCAGCAATGGAATCATTATACATCAACACTAAATCATGCAACCCAGTAATGGAATCATTACTCATCAAAAGTAGATCACGCAACCCAGCAATGGAATCATTACCCATCAAAACTAGATCACACAACCCAGCAATGGAATCATTATCTATCAAAACTAGATCACGCAACCAAGCAATGGAATCATTATCCATCAAAACTAGATCACGAAACCCAGCAATGGATCATTATCCATCAAAACTAGATCACGCAACCCAGCAATGGAATCATTATCCATCAAAACTAGATTATGCAACCCAGCAATGGAATCCTTACCCATCAAAACTAGATCACGCAACCCAGCAATGGAATCATTATCCATCAGAACTAGATTATGCAACCCAGCAATGGAATCATTACCCATCAAAACTAGATCACGCAACCCATCAATGGATCATTATCCAACAAAACTAGATCACGCAACCCAGCAATGGAATTATTATCCATCAAAACTAGATCACGCAACCCAGCAATGGAATCATTATCCATCACAACTAAACCATGCAACCCTGCACTGGAATCATTATCCATCAGAACTAGATCACGCAACTCACAAATGGACTCATTATTCATCAAAACTTGATCATGCAACCCAGCAATGGAATCATTATACATCAAAACTAAATCATGCAACCCAGCACTGGAATGATTATCCATCAAAACTAGATCACGCAACCCAGCAATGGAATCATTATCTATCAAAACTAGATCACACAACCCAGCAATGGAATCATTACCCATCAAAACTATATCACGCAACCCAGCAATGGAATCATTATCCATCAAAAACTAGATCATGCAACCCAGCAATGGAATCATTACCCGTGAAAACTAGATCATGCAACCCAGCAATGGAATCATTATCCATCAGAAGTAGATTATGCAAACCAGCAATGGAATCAATACCCATCAAAACTAGATCATGCAACCCAGCAATGGAATCATTATCCATCAAAACTAGATCACGCAACCCAGCAATGAAATCATCACCCATCAAAACTAGATCATGCAACCCAGCAATGGAATCATTACCCATCAAAACTAGATCACGCATACCAGCAATGGAATCATTACCCATCAAAACTAGATCACACATACCAGCAATGGAATCATTATCCATCAAAACTAGATCACGCAACCCAGCAATGGAATCATTACCCATCAAAACTAGATCACGCAACCCAGCAATGGAATCATTACCCATCAAAACTAGATCACGCAACCCAGCAATGGAATAATTATCCATCAGAACTAGATCACGCAACTCAGCAATGGAATCATTATACATCAAAACTAAATCATGCAACCCATCAATGGAATCATTATCCATCAAAACTAGATCACGCAACCCAGCGATGGAATCATTATCCATCAAAACTAGATCACGCAACCCAGCAATGGATCATTATCCATCAAAAGTAGATCATGCAACCGAGCAATGGAATCATTATCCATCAAAACTAGATTATGCAACCCAGCAATGGAATCATTACCCATCAAAACTAGATCACACAACCCAGCAATAAATCATTATCCATCAAAACTAGATCACGCAACCCAGCAATGGAATTATTATCCATCAAAACTAGATCACACACCCAGCAATGGAATCATTATCCATCAAAACTAAATCATGCAACCCAGCAATGGAATCATTATACATCAAAACTAGATCACGCAACGCAGCAATGGATCATTATCCATCAAAACTTGATCACGCAACCCAGCAATGGATCATTATCCATCAAAACTAAATCATGCAACCCAGCAGTGGAATCATTATTCATCAGAACTAGATCTCGCAACTCAGCAATGGAATCATTATTCATCAAAACTTGATCATGCAACCCAGCAATGGAATCATTATCCATCAAAACTAGATCACGCAACCCAGCAATGGAATCATTACCCATCAAAACTAGATCACGCAACCCAGCAATGGAATCATTACCCATCAAAACTAGATCACGCAACCCAGCAATGGAATCATTATCCATCAAAAACAGATGACGCAACCCAGCAATGGAATCATTACCCATCAAAACTATATCACGCAACCCAGCAATGGAATCGTTATCCATAAAAACTAGATTACGCAACCCAGCAATGGAATCATTACCCATCAAAAATAGATCACGCAACCCAGCAATGGAATCATTATCCATCAGAACTAGATTATGCAAACCAGCAATGGAATCATTGCCCATCAAAACTAGATCACGCAACCCAGCAATGGAATCATTACCCATCAAAACTAAATCACGCAACCCAGCAATGAAATCATTATCGATCAGAACTAGATCACGCAACCCAGCAATGGAATCATTACCTATCAAAACTAGATCACGCAACCCAGTAATGGAATCATTACCCATCAAAACTAGATCACGCAACCCAGCAATGGAATCATTATCCATCAGAACTAGATTATGCAACCTAGCAATGGAATCATTACCCATCAAAACTAGATCACGCAACCCATCAATGGATCATTATCCATCAAAACTAGATCACGCAACCCAGCAATGGAATTATTATCCAACAAAACTAGATCACGCAACCCAGCAATGGATTAATTATCCATCAAAACTAAATCATGCAACCCAGCACTGGAATCATTATCCATCAGAACTAGATCGTGCAACCCAGAAATGGATCATTATCGATCAAAACTAGATCACGCAACCCAGCAATGGATCATTATCCATCAAAACTAAATCATGCAACCCAGCAGTGGAATCATTATCCATCAGTACTAGATCAAGCAACTCAGCAATGGAATCATTATTCATCAAAACTTGATCGTGCAACCCAGCCATGGAATCATTATCCATCAAAACTAGATCACGCAACCCAGCAATGGAATTATTATCCATCAAAACTAGATCACGCAACCCAGCAATGGAATCATTATCCATCAAAACTAAATCATGCAACCCAGCACTGGAATCATTATCCATCAGAACTAGATCACGCAACTCAGAAATGGACTCATTATTCATCAAAACTTGATCATGCAACCCAGCAATGGAATCATTATCCATCAATACTAGATCACACAACCCAGCAAAGGATCATTATCCATCAAAACTTGATGTCGCAACCCAGCAATGGATCATTATCCATCAAAAATAAATCATGCAACCCAGCAATGGAATCATTATCCATCAGAACTAGATCACGCAACCCAGCAATGGAATCATTATCCATCAAAACTAGATTATGCAACCCAGCAATGGAATCATTACCCATCAAAACTAGATCATGCAACCCAGCAATGGATCATTATCCATCAAAACTAGATCACGCAACCCAGCAATGGAATTATTATCCATCAAAACTAGATCACGCAACCCAGCAATGGAATCATTATCCATCAAAACTAAATCATGCAACCCAGCAATGGAATCATTATCCATCAGAACTAGATCACGCAACCCAGCAATGGAATCATTATCCATCAAAACTAGATTATGCAACGCAGCAATGGATCATTACCCATCAAAACTTGATGACGCAACCCAGCAATGGAATCATTATCCATCAAAACTAGATCACGCAACCCAGCAATGGAATCATTATCCATCAAAACTAGATTATGCAACCCAGCAATGGAATCATTACCCATCAAAACTAGATCACGCAACCCAGCAATGGATCATTATCCATCAAAACTAGATCACGCAACCCAGCAATGGAATCATTATCCATCAGACACGCAACCCAGCAATGGAATCATTATCCATCAAAACTAGATTATGCAACCCAGCAATGGAATCATTACCCATCAAAACTAGATCACACAACCCAGCAATGGATCATTATCCATCAAAACTAGATCACGCAACCCAGCAATGGAATTATTATCCATCAAAACTAAATCACGCAACCCAGCAATGGAATCATTATCCATCAAAACTAAATCATGCAACCCAGCACTGGAATCATTATCCATCAGAACTAGATCACGCAACCCAGCAATGGATCATTATCCATCAAAACTAGATCACGCAAACCAGCAATGGAATCATTACCCATCAAAACTAGATCACGCAACCCAGCAATGGATCATTATCCATCAAAACCAGATCACGCAACCCAGCATTGGATCATTATCCATCAAAACTAAATCATGCAACCCAGCAGTGGAATCATTATCCATCAAAACTAGATCACGCAACCCAGCAATGGAATCATTATCCATCATAACTAGATCACGCAACTCAGCAATGGAATCATTATACATCAAAACTAAATCACGCAACCCATCAATGGAATCATTATCCATCAAAACTAGATCACGCAACCCAGCAATGGAATCATTATCCATCAAAACTAGATCACGCAACCCAGCAATGGATCATTATCCATCAAAACTAGATCACGCAACCCAGCAATGGAATCATTATCCATCAAAACTAGATTAAGCAACCCAGCAATGGAATCATTACCCATCAAAACTATATCACGCAACCCAGCAATGGATCATTATCCATCAAAACTAGATCACGCAACCCAGCAATGGAATTATTATCCATCAAAACTAGATCACGCAACCCAGCAATGGAATCATTATCCATCAAAACTAAATCATGCAACCCAGCACTGGAATCATTATCCATCAGAACTAGATCACGCAACCCAGCAATGGAATCATTATTCATCAAAACTTGATCATGCAACCCAGTAATGGAATCATTATCCATCAAAACTATATCACGCAACCCAGCAATGGATCATTATCCATCAAACTTGATCACGCAACCCAGCAATGGATCATTATCCATCAAAACTAAATCATGCAACCCAGCAGCGGAATCATTATTCATCAGAACTAGATCACGCAACTCAGCAATGGAATCATTATTCATCTAATGTTGATCAATCAACCCAGCAATGGAATCATTATCCATCAAAACTAGATCACGCAACCCAGCAATGGAATCATTACCCATCAAAACCAGATCATGCAACCCAGCAATGGAATCATTACCCATCAAAACCAGATCACGCAACCCAGCAATGGAATCATTATCCATAAAAACTAGATTACGCAACCCAGGAATGGAATCATTACCCATCAAAACTAGATCACGCAACCCAGCAATGGAATCATTATCCATCAGAACTAGATTATGCAACCCAGCAATGGAATCATTACCCATCAAAACTAGATCACGCAACCCAGCAATGGAATCATTACCCATCAAAGCTAAATCACGCAACCCAGCAATGAAATCATTATCGATTAGTACTAGATCACGCAACCCAGAAATGGAATCATTATCTATCAAAACTAGATCACGCAACCCAGCAATGGAATCATTACCCATCAAAGCTAAATCACGCAACCCAGCAATGAAATCATTATACATCAACACTAAATCATGCATCCCATCAATGGAATCATTATCCATCAAAACTAGATCACGCAACCCAGTAATGGAATCATTACCCATCAAAACTAGATCACGCAACTCAGCAATGGAATCATTATACATCAACACTAAATCATGCATCCCATCAATGGAATCATTATCCATCAAAACTAGATCACGCAACCCAGCAATGGAATCATTATCCATCAAAACTAAATCACGCAACCCAGCAATGGATCATTATCCATCAAAGCTAGATCACGCAACCCAGCAATGGATCATTATCCATCAAAACTAGATCACGCAACCCAGCAATGGAATCATTATCCTTCAAAACTAGATTATGCAACCCAGCAATGGAATCATTACCCATCAAAACTAGATCACGCAACCCAGCAATGGAATCATTATCCATCAGAACTAGATTATGCAACCCAGCAATGGAATCATTACCCATCAAAACTAGATCACGCAACCCATCAATGGATCATTATCCATCAAAACTAGATCACGCAACCCAGCAATGGAATTATTATCCATCAAAACTAGATCACGCAACCCAGCAATGGAATTATTATCCATCAAAACTAAATCATGCAACCCAGCACTGGAATCATTATCCATCAGAACTAGGTCATGCAACCCAGAAATGGATCATTATCGATCAAAACTAGATCACGCAACCCAGCAATGGAATCATTATCCATCAAAACTAAATCATGCAACCCAGCACTGGAATCATTATCCATCAGAACTAGATCACGCAACTCAGAAATGGACTCATTATTCATCAAAACTTAATCATGCAACCCAGCAATGGAATCATTATCCATCAAAACTAGATCACGCAACCCAGCAATGGATCATTATCCATCAAAACTTGATGACACAACCCTGCAATGGATCATTACCCATCAAAACTAAATCATGCAACCCAGCAGCGGAATCATTATCCATCAAAACTATATCACGCAACCAGGCAATGGAATCATTATCCATCAAAACTATATCATGCAACCCAGCAGCGGAATCATTATCCATCAAAACTAGATCACGCAACCCAGCAATGGAATCATTATCCATCAAAACTAAATCATGCAACCCAGCCCTGGAATCATTATCCATCAGAACTAGATCACACAACTCAGAAATGGACTCATTATTCATCAAAACTTGATCATGCAACCCAGCAATGGAATCATTATCCATCAAAACTAGATCACGCAACCCAGCAATGGATCATTATCCATCAAAACTTGATGACGCAACCCAGCAATGGATCATTATCCATCAAAACTAGATCACGCAACCCAGCAATGGATCATTATCCATCAAAACTAAATCACGCAACCCAGCAATGGATCATTATCCATCAAAACTTGATGACGCAACCCAGCAATGGATCATTATCCATCAAAACTAGATCACGCAACCCAGCAATGGATCATTATCCATCAAAACTTGATGACGCAACCCAGCAATGGATCATTATCCATCAAAACTAAATCATGCAACCCAGCAGTGGAATCATTATTCATCAAAACTTGATCATGCAACCCAGCAATGGAATCATTATCCATCAAAATTAGATCACGCAACCCAGCAATAGAATTATTATCCATCAAAACTAGATCACGCAACCCAGCAATGGAATCATTATCCATCAAAACTAAATCATGCAACCCAGCACTGGAATCATTATCCATCAAAACTAGATCACGCAACCCAGCAACGGAATCATTATCCATCAAAACTAAATCATGCAACCCAGCACTGGAATCATTATTCATCAAAACTTGATCATGCAACCCAGCAATGGAATCATTATCCATCAAACCTAGATCACGCAACCCAGCAATGGAATCATTACCCATCAAAACTAGATCACGCAACCCAGCAATGGAATCATTACCCATCAAAACTAGATCACGCAACCCATCAACGGAATCATTATCCATCAAAACCAGATAACGCAACCCAGCAATTGAATCATTACCCATCAAAACTATATCACGCAACCCAGCAATGGAATCATTATCCATAAAAACTAGATTATGCAACCCAGCAGTGGAATCATTACCCATCAAAACTAGATCACGCAACCCAGCAATGGAATCATTATCCATCAGAACTAGATTATGCAACCCAGCAATGGAATCATTACCCATCAAAACTAGATCACGCAACCCAGCAATGGACTCATTACCCATCAAAACTAAATCACGCAACCCAGCAATGACATCATTATCGATCAGAACTAGATCACGCAACCCAGTAATGGAATCATTATCTATCAAAACTAGATCACGCAACCGAGTAATGGAATCATTACTCATCAAAACTAGATCACGCAACCCAGCAATGGAATCATTATCCATCAGAACTAGATCACGCAACTCAGCAATGGAATCATTATCCATCAGAACTAGATCACGCAACTCAGCAATGGAATCATAATCCATCAAAACTAAATCATGCAACCCAGCAATGGAATCATTATACATCAAAACTAGATCATGCAACGCAGCAATGGATCATTATCCATCAAAACTTGATCACGCAACCCAGCAATGGATCATTATCCATCAAAACTAAATCATGCAACCCAGCAGTGGAAACATTATTCATCAGAACTAGATCACGCAACTCAGCAATGGAATCATTATTCATCAAAACTTGATCATGCAACCCAGCAATGGAATCATTATCCATCAAAACTAGATCACGCAACCCAGCAATGGAATCATTACCCATCAAAACTAGATCACGCAACCCAGCAATGGAATCATTACCCATCAAAACTAGATCACGCAACCCAGCAATGGAATCATTATCCATCAAAAACAGATGACGCAACCCAGCAATGGAATCATTACCCATCAAAACTATATCACGCAACCCAGCAATGGAATCGTTATCCATAAAAACTAGATTACGCAACCCAGCAATGGAATCATTACCCATCAAAAATAGATCACGCAACCCAGCACTGGAATCATTATCCATCAGAACTAGATTATGCAAACCAGCAATGGAATCATTGCCCATCAAAACTAGATCACGCAACCCAGCAATGGAATCATTACCCATCAAAACTAAATCACGCAACCCAGCAATGAAATCATTATCGATCAGAACTAGATCACGCAACCCAGCAATGGAATCATTACCCATCAAAACTAGATCACGCAACCCAGCAATGGAATCATTATCCATCAGAACTAGATCACGCAACTCAGCAATGGAATCATTATACATCAACACTAAATCATGCAACCCATCAATGGAATCATTATCCTTCAAAATTAGATCACGCAACCAAGCAATGGAATCATTATCCATCAAAACTAGATCACGCAACCCAGCAATGGATCATTATCCATCAAAGTTGGATCACGCAATCCAGCAATGGATCACTATCCATCAAAACTAGATCACGCAACCCAGCAATGGAATCATTATCCATCAAAACTAGATTATGCAACCCAGCAATGGAATCCTTACCCATCAAAACTAGATCACGCAACCCAGCAATGGAATCATTATCCATCAGAATTAGTTTATGCAACCCAGCAATTGAATCATTACCTATCAAAACTAGATCATGCAACCCATCAATGGATCATTATCCATCAATACTAGATCACGCAACCCAGCAATGGAATTATTATCCATCAAAACTAGATCACGCAACCCAGCAATGGAATCATTATCCATCAAAACTAAATCATGCAACCCAACACTGGAATCATTATCCATCAGAACTAGATCACGCAACCCAGCAATGGATCATTATCCATCAAAACTAGATCACACAACCCAGCAATGGAATTATTATGCATCAAAACTAGATCACGCAACCCAGCAATGGAATTATTATCCATCAAAACTAGATCACGAAACCCAGCAATGGAATCATTATCCATCAAAACTAAACCATGCAACCCAGCACTGGAATCATTATCCATCAGAACTAGATCACGCAACTCAGAAATGGACTCATTATTCATCAAAACTTGATCATGCAACCCAGCAATGGAATCATTATCCATCAAAACTAGATCACGCAACCCAGCAATGGATCATTATTCATCAAAACTTGATCACGCAACCCAGCAATGGAATCATTATCTATCAAAACTAGATCACGCAACTCAGCAATGGAATCATTATCTATCAAAACAAGATCATGCAACCCAGCAATGGAATCATTATCCATCAGAACTAGATCATGCAACTCAGCAATGGAATCATTATACATCAAAACTAAATCATGCAACCCATCAATGGAATCATTATCCATCAAAACTAGATCACGCAACCCAGAAATGGAATCATTATCCATCAAAACTAGATCACGCAACCCAGCAATGGATCATTATCCATCGAAACTAGATCATGCAACCCAGCAATGGATCATTATCCATCAAAACTAGATCACGCAACCCAGCATTGGAATCATTATCCATCAAAACTAGATTATGCAACCCAGCAATGGAAACATTACCCATCAAAACTAGATCACGCAACCAAGCAATGGATCATTATCAATCAAAACTAGATCACGCAACCCAGCAATGGAATTATTATCCATCAAAAGTGGATCACGCAATCCAGCAATGGAATCATTATCCATCAAAACTAGATCACGCAACCCAGCAATGGAATCATTATCTATCAGAACTAGATCATGCAACTCAGAAATAGACTCATTATCCATCAAAACTTCATCACGCAACCCGGCAATGGAATCATTATCCATCAAAACTAGATCCTGCAACCCAGCAATGGATCATTATCTATCAAAACTAGATCACGCAACCCAGCAATGGATCATTATCCATCAAAACTAAATCATGCAACCCAGCAGTGGAATCATTATCCATCAGAACCAGATCACGCAACTCAGCAATGGAATCATTATTCATCAAAACTTGATCATGCAACCTAGCAATGGAATCATTATCCATCAAAACTAGATCACACAACCCAGCAATGGAATCATTACCCATCAAAACTAGATCACTCAACCCAGCAATGGAATCATTACCCATCAAAACTAGATCACGCAACCCAGCAATGGAATCATTATCCATCAAAACCAGATCACGCAACCCAGCAATGGAATCATTACCCATCAAAACTATATCATGCAACCCAGCAATGGAATCATTATCCATAAAAACTAGATTATGCAACCCAGCAATGGAATCATTACCCATCAAAACTAGATCACGCAACCCAGCAATGGAATCATTATCCATCAGAAATAGATTATGCAACCCAGCAATGGAATCATTACCCATCAAAATTAGATCACGCAACCCAGCAATGAAATCATTATCCATCAGAACTAGATCATGCAACTCAGCAATGGAATCATTGTACATCAAAACTAAATCATGCAACCCATCAATGGAATCATTATCCATCAAAACTAGATCACGCAACCCATCAATGGAATCATTATCTATCAAAACTAGATCATGCAACCCAGCAATGGAATCATTACCCATCAAAACTAGATCACGCAACCCAGCAATGGAATCATTACCCATCAAAACTATATCACGCAACCCAGCAATGAAATCATTATCCATCAGAACTAGATCACGCAACTCAGCAATGGAATCATTATACATCAAAACTAAATCATGCAACCCATCAATGGAATCATTATACATCAAAACTAGATCACGCAACCCAGCAATTGAATCATTATCTATCAAAACTAGATCACGCAACCCAGCAATGGAATCATTACCCATCAAAACTAGATCACGCAACCCAGCAATGGAATCATTATCCATCAGAACTAGATCACGCAACTCAGCAATGGAATCATTATACATCAAAACTAAATCATGCAACCCATCAATGGAATCATTATCCATCAAAACTAGATCACGCAACCCAGCAATGGAATCATTATCCATCAAAACTAGATCACGCAACCCAGCAATGGATCATTATCCTTCAACACTAGATCACGCAACCCAGCAATGGAATTATTTTCCATCAGAACTAGATCACGCAACTCAGCAATGGAATCATTATCCATCAAAACTAGATCATGCAACCCATCAATGGAATCATTATACATCAAAACTAGATCACGCAACCCAGCAATTGAATCATTATCTATCAAAACTAGATCACGCAACCCAGCAATGGAATCATTACCCATCAAAACTAGATCACGCAACCCAGCAATGGAATCATTACCCATCAAAACTATATCACGCAACCCAGCAATGAAATCATTATCCATCAGAACTAGATCACGCAACTCAGCAATGGAATCATTATACATCAAAACTAAATCATGCAACCCATCAATGGAATAATTATACATCAAAACTAGATCACGCAACCCAGCAATTGAATCATTATCTATCAAAACTAGATCACGCAACCCAGCAATGGAATCATTACCCATCAAAACTAGATCACGCAACCCAGCAATGGAATCATTATCCATCAGAACTAGATCACGCAACTCAGCAATGGAATCATTATACATCAAAACTAAATCATGCAACCCATCAATGGAATCATTATCCATCAAAACTAGATCACGCAACCCAGCAATGGAATCATTATCCATCAAAACTAGATCACGCAACCCAGCAATGGATCATTATCCTTCAACACTAGATCACGCAACCCAGCAATGGAATTATTTTCCATCAGAACTAGATCACGCAACTCAGCAATGGAAACATTATCCATCAAAACTAGATCAAGCAACCGAGCAATGGAATCATTATCCATCAAAACTAGATTATGCAACCCAGCAATGGAATCCTTACCCATCAAAACTAGATCACGCAACCCAGCAATGGAATCATTATCCATCAGAACTAAATTATGCAACCCAGCAATGGAATCATTACCCATCAAAACTAGATCACGCAACCCAGCAATGGAATTATTATCCATCAAAACAAGATCACGCAACCCAGCAATGGAATTATTATCCATCAAAACTAGATCACGCAACCCAGCAATGGAATCATTATCCATCACAACTAAACCATGCAACCCTGCACTGGAATGATTATCCATCATAACTAGATCACGCAACTCACAAATGGACTCATTATTCATCAAAACTTGATCATGCAACCCAGCAATGGAATCATTATCCATCAAAACTAGATCACGCAACCCAGCAATGGATCATTATCCATCAAAACTTGATCATGCAACCCAGCAATGGATCATTATGCATCATAACTAGATCACGCAACTCAGAAATGGAATCATTATACATCAAAACTAAATCATGCAACCCATCAATGGAATCATTATCCATCAAAACTAGATCACGCAACCCAGCAATGGAATCATTATCTATCAAAACTAGATCACACAACCCAGCAATGGAATCATTATCTATCAAAACTAGATCATGCAACCCAGCAATGGAATCATTACCCATCAAAACTAGATCATGCAACCCAGCAATGGAATCATTATCCATCAGAACTAGATCACGCAACTCAGCAATGGAATCATTATACATCAAAACTAAATCATGCAACCCATCAATGGAATCATTATCCATCAAAACTAGATCACGCAACCCAGCACTGGAATCATTATCCATCAGAACTAGATCATGCAACTCAGAAATGGACTCATTATTCATCAAAACTTGATCATGCAACCCAGCAATGGAATCACTATCCATCAAAACTTCAACACGCAACCCAGCAATGGATCATTATCCATCAAAACTAAATCATGCAACCCAGCAGTGGAATCATTATTCATCAGAACTAGATCACGCAATTCAGCAGTGGAATCATTATTCATCAAAACTTGATCATGCAACCCAGCAATGGAATCATTATCCATCAAAACTAGATCACGCAACCCAGCAATGGATCATTATCCATCAAAATTAGATCACACAAACCAGCAATGGAATCATTATCCACCAAAACTAGATTATGTAACCCAGCAATGGAATCATTACCCATCAAAACTAGATCACGCAACCCAGCAATGGATCATTATCCATCAAAACTAGATCACGCAACCCAGCAATGGAATTATTATCCATCAAAACTAGATCACGCAACCCAGCACTGGAATCATTATCCATCAGAACTAGATCATGCAACTCAGAAATGGACTCATTATTTATCAAAACTTGATCATGCAACCCAGCAATGGAATCATTATCCATCAAAACTTCAACACGCAACCCAGCAATGGATCATTATCCATCAAAACTAAATCATGCAACCCAGCAGTGGAATCATTATTCATCAGAACTAGATCACGCAACTCAGCAGTGGAATCATTATTCATCAAAACTTGATCATGCAACCCAGCAATGGAATCATTATCCATCAAAACTAGATCACGCAACCCAGCAATGGAATCATTACCCATCAAAACTAGATCACGCAACCCAGCAATGGAATCATTACCCATCAAAACTATATCACGCAACCCAGCAATGGAATCATTATCCATCAAAAACAGATCACACAACCCAGCAATGGAATCATTACCAATCAAAACTATATCACGCAACCCAGCAATGGAATCATTATCCATAAAAACTAGATTACGCAACCCAGCAATGGAATCATTAACCATCAAAACTAGATCACGCAACCCAGCAATGGAATCATTATCCATCAGAAGTAGATTATGCAAACCAGCAATGGAATCAATACCCATCAAAACTAGATCATGCAACCCAGCAATGGAATCATTATCCATCAAAACTAGATCACGCAACCCAGCAATGGAATCATTACCCATCAAAACTAGATCACGCAACCCAGCAATGGAATCATTACCCATCAAAACTAGATCACGCATACCAGCAATGGAATCATTATCCATCAAAACTAGATCACGCAACCCAGCAATGGAATCATTACCCATCAAAACTAGATCACGCAACCCAGCAATGGAATCATTACCCATCAAAACTAGATCACGCAACCCAGCAATGGAATAATTATCCATCAGAACTAGTTCACGCAACTCAGCAATGGAATCATTATACATCAAAACTAAATCATGCAACCCATCAATGGAATCATTATCCATCAAAACTAGATCACACAACCCAGCGATGGAATCATTATCCATCAAAACTAGATCACGCAACCCAGCAATGGATCATTATCCATCAAAAGTAGATCATGCAACCGAGCAATGGAATCATTATCCATCAAAACTAGATTATGCAACCCAGCAATGGAATCATTACCCATCAAAACTAGATCACACAACCCAGCAATAAATCATTATCCATCAAAACTAGATCACGCAACCCAGCAATGGAATTATTATCCATCAAAACTAGATCACACACCCAGCAATGGAATCATTATCCATCAAAACTAAATCATGCAACCCAGCAATGGAATCATTATACATCAAAACTAGATCATGCAACGCAGCAATGGATCATTATCCATCAAAACTTGATCACGCAACCCAGCAATGGATCATTATCCATCAAAACTAAATCATGCAACCCAGCAGTGGAATCATTATTCATCAGAACTAGATCACGCAACTCAGCAATGGAATCATTATTCATCAAAACTTGATCATGCAACCCAGCAATGGAATCATTATCCATCAAAACTAGATCACGCAACCCAGCAATGCAATCATTACCCATCAAAACTAGATCACGCAACCCAGCAATGGAATCATTACCCATCAAAACTAGATCACGCAACCCAGCAATGGAATCATTATCCATCAAAAACAGATGACGCAACCCAGCAATGGAATCATTACCCATCAAAACTATATCACGCAACCCAGCAATGGAATCGTTATCCATAAAAACTAGATTACGCAACCCAGCAATGGAATCATTACCCATCAAAAATAGATCACGCAACCCAGCAATGGAATCATTATCCATCAGAACTAGATTATGCAAACCAGCAATGGAATCATTGCCCATCAAAACTAGATCACGCAACCCAGCAATGGAATCATTACCCATCAAAACTAAATCACGCAACCCAGCAATGAAATCATTATCGATCAGAACTAGATCACGCAACCCAGCAATGGAATCATTACCTATCAAAACTAGATCACGCAACCCAGTAATGGAATCATTACTCATCAAAACTAGATCACGCAACCCAGCAATGGAATCATTATCCATCAGAACTAGATCACGCAACTCAGCAATGGAATCATTATACATCAACACTAAATCATGCAACCCATCAATGGAATCATTATCCTTCAAAATTAGATCACGCAACCAAGCAATGGAATCATTATCCATCAAAACTAGATCACGCAACCCAGCAATGGATCATTATCCATCAAAGTTGGATCACGCAACCCAGCAATGGATCACTATCCATCAAAACTAGATCACGCAACCCAGCAATGGAATCATTACCCATCAAAACTAGATCACGCAACCCAGCAATGAAATCCTTATCCATCAGAACTAGATCACGCAACTCAGCAATGGAATCATTATACATCAACACTAAATCATGCAACCCATCAATGGAATCATTATCCTTCAAAATTAGATCACGCAACCAAGCAATGGAATCATTATCCATCAAAACTAGATCACGCAACCCAGCAATGGATCATTATCCATCAAAGTTGGATCACGCAACCCAGCAATGGATCACTATCCATCAAAACTAGATCACGCAACCCAGCAATGGAATCATTATCCATCAGAACTAGTTTATGCAACCCAGCAATGGAATCATTACCTATCGAAACTAGATCACGCAACCCATCAATGGATCATTATCCATCAATACTAGATCACGCAACCCAGCAATGGAATTATTATCCATCAAAACTAGATCACGCAACCCAGCAATGGAATCATTATCCATCAAAACTAAATCATGCAACCCAACACTGGAATCATTATCCATCAGAACTAGATCACGCAACCCAGCAATGGATCATTATCCATCAAAACTAGATCACACAACCCAGCAATGGAATTATTATGCATCAAAACTAGATCACGCAACCCAGCAATGGAATTTTTATCCATCAAAACTAGATCACGCAACCCAGTAATGGAATCATTACTCATCAAAAGTAGATCACGCAACCCAGCAATGGAATCATTATCGATCAGAACTAGATCACACAACCCAGCAATGGAATCATTATCTATCAAAACTAGATCACGCAACCCAGTAATGGAATCATTACTCATCAAAAGTAGATCACGCAACCCAGCAATGGAATCATTACCCATCAAAACTAGATCACACAAACCAGCAATGGAATCATTATCCATCAGAACTAGATCACGCAACTCAGCAATGGAATCATTATACATCAACACTAAATCATGCAACCCAGTAATGGAATCATTACTCATCAAAAGTAGATCACGCAACCCAGCAATGGAATCATTACCCATCAAAACTAGATCATACAACCCAGCAATGGAATCATTATCTATCAAAACTAGATCACGCAACCAAGCAATGGAATCATTATCCATCAAAACTAGATCACGCAACCCAGCAATGGATCATTATCCATCAAAACTAGATCACGCAACCCAGCAATGGAATCATTATCCATCAAAACTAGATTATGCAACCCAGCAATGGAATCCTTACCCATCAAAACTAGATCACGCAACCCAGCAATAGAATCATTATCCATCAGAACTAGATTATGCAACCCAGCAATGGAATCATTACCCATCAAAACTAGATCATGCAACCCATCAATGGATCATTATCCAACAAAACTAGATCACGCAACCCAGCAATGGAATTATTATCCATCAAAACTAGATCACGCAACCCAGCAATGGAATTATTATCCATCAAAACTAGATCACGCAACCCAGCAATGGAATCATTATCCATCACAACTAAACCATGCAACCCTGCACTGGAATCATTATCCATCAGAACTAGATCACGCAACTCACAAATGGACTCATTATTCATCAAAACTTGATCATGCAACCCAGCAATGGAATCATTATCCATCAAAACTAGATCACGCAACCCAGCAATGGATCATTATCCATCAAAACTTGATCATGCAACCCAGCAATGGATCATTATGCATCATAACTAGATCACGCAACTCAGCAATGGAATCATTATACATCAAAACTAAATCATGCAACCCATCAATGGAATCATTATCCATCAAAACTAGATCACGCAACCCAGCAATGGAATCATTATCTATCAAAACTAGATCACACAACCCAGCAATGGAATCATTATCTATCAAAACTAGATCATGCAACCCAGCAATGGAATCATTACCCATGAAAACTAGATCATGCAACCCAGCAATGGAATCATTATCCATCAGAAGTAGATTATGCAAACCAGCAATGGAATCAATACCCATCAAAACTAGATCATGCAACCCAGCAATGGAATCATTATCCATCAAAACTAGATCACGCAACCCAGCAATGGAATCATTACCCATCAAAACTAGATCATGCAACCCAGCAATGGAATCATTACCCATCAAAACTAGATCACGCATACCAGCAATGGAATCATTACCCATCAAAACTAGATCACGCATACCAGCAATGGAATCATTATCCATCAAAACTAGATCACGCAACCCAGCAATGGAATCATTACCCATCAAAACTAGATCACGCAACCCAGCAATGGAATCATTACCCATCAAAACTAGATCACGCAACCCAGCAATGGAATAATTATCCATCAGAACTAGATCACGCAATTCAGCAATGGAATCATTATACATCAAAACTAAATCATGCAACCCATCAATGGAATCATTATCCATCAAAACTAGATCACGCAACCCAGCGATGGAATCATTATCCATCAAAACTAGATCACGCAACCCAGCAATGGATCATTATCCATCAAAAGTAGATCATGCAACCGAGCAATGGAATCATTATCCATCAAAACTAGATTATGCAACCCAGCAATGGAATCATTACCCATCAAAACTAGTTCACACAACCCAGCAATAAATCATTATCCATCAAAACTAGATCACGCAACCCAGCAATGGAATTATTATCCATCAAAACTAGATCACACACCCAGCAATGGAATCATTATCCATCAAAACTAAATCATGCAACCCAGCAATGGAATCATTATACATCAAAACTAGATCATGCAACGCAGCAATGGATCATTATCCATCAAAACTTGATCACGCAACCCAGCAATGGATCATTATCCATCAAAACTAAATCATGCAACCCAGCAGTGGAATCATTATTCATCAGAACTAGATCACGCAACTCAGCAATGGAATCATTATTCATCAAAACTTGATCATGCAACCCAGCAATGGAATCATTATCCATCAAAACTAGATCACGCAACCCAGCAATGGAATCATTACCCATCAAAACTAGATCACGCAACCCAGCAATGGAATCATTACCCATCAAAACTAGATCACGCAACCCAGCAATGGAATCATTATCCATCAAAAACAGATGACGCAACCCAGCAATGGAATCATTACCCATCAAAACTATATCACGCAACCCAGCAATGGAATCGTTATCCATAAAAACTAGATTACGCAACCCAGCAATGGAATCATTACCCATCAAAAATAGATCACGCAACCCAGCAATGGATCATTATCCATCAAAACTAAATCATGCAACCCAGCAGTGGAATCATTATTCATCAGAACTAGATCACGCAACTCAGCAGTGGAATCATTATTCATCAAAACTTGATCATGCAACCCAGCAATGGAATCATTATCCATCAAAACTAGATCACGCAACCCAGCAATGGATCATTATCCATCAAAACTAGATCACACAAACCAGCAATGGAATCATTATCCACCAAAACTAGATTATGTAACCCAGCAATGGAATCATTACCCATCAAAACTAGATCACGCAACCCAGCAATGGATCATTATCCATCAAAACTAGATCACGCAACCCAGCAATGGAATCATTACCCATCAAAACTAGATCACGCATACCAGCAATGGAATCATTATCCATCAAAACTAGATCACGCAACCCAGCAATGGAATCATTACCCATCAAAACTAGATCACGCAACCCAGCAATGGAATCATTACCCATCAAAACTAGATCACGCAACCCAGCAATGGAATAATTATCCATCAGAACTAGTTCACGCAACTCAGCAATGGAATCATTATACATCAAAACTAAATCATGCAACCCATCAATGGAATCATTATCCATCAAAACTAGATCACACAACCCAGCGATGGAATCATTATCCATCAAAACTAGATCACGCAACCCAGCAATGGATCATTATCCATCAAAAGTAGATCATGCAACCGAGCAATGGAATCATTATCCATCAAAACTAGATTATGCAACCCAGCAATGGAATCATTACCCATCAAAACTAGATCACACAACCCAGCAATAAATCATTATCCATCAAAACTAGATCACGCAACCCAGCAATGGAATTATTATCCATCAAAACTAGATCACACACCCAGCAATGGAATCATTATCCATCAAAACTAAATCATGCAACCCAGCAATGGAATCATTATACATCAAAACTAGATCATGCAACGCAGCAATGGATCATTATCCATCAAAACTTGATCACGCAACACAGCAATGGATCATTATCCATCAAAACTAAATCATGCAACCCAGCAGTGGAATCATTATTCATCAGAACTAGATCACGCAACTCAGCAATGGAATCATTATTCATCAAAACTTGATCATGCAACCCAGCAATGGAATCATTATCCATCAAAACTAGATCACGCAACCCAGCAATGCAATCATTACCCATCAAAACTAGATCACGCAACCCAGCAATGGAATCATTACCCATCAAAACTAGATCACGCAACCCAGCAATGGAATCATTATCCATCAAAAACAGATGACGCAACCCAGCAATGGAATCATTACCCATCAAAACTATATCACGCAACCCAGCAATGGAATCGTTATCCATAAAAACTAGATTACGCAACCCAGCAATGGAATCATTACCCATCAAAAATAGATCACGCAACCCAGCAATGGAATCATTATCCATCAGAACTAGATTATGCAAACCAGCAATGGAATCATTGCCCATCAAAACTAGATCACGCAACCCAGCAATGGAATCATTACCCATCAAAACTAAATCACGCAACCCAGCAATGAAATCATTATCGATCAGAACTAGATCACGCAACCCAGCAATGGAATCATTACCTATCAAAACTAGATCACGCAACCCAGTAATGGAATCATTACTCATCAAAACTAGATCACGCAACCCAGCAATGGAATCATTACCCATCAAAACTAGATCACGCAACCCAGCAATGGAATCATTATCCATCAGAACTAGATCACGCAACTCAGCAATGGAATCATTATACATCAACACTAAATCATGCAACCCATCAATGGAATCATTATCCTTCAAAATTAGATCACGCAACCAAGCAATGGAATCATTATCCATCAAAACTAGATCACGCAACCCAGCAATGGATCATTATCCATCAAAGTTGGATCACGCAACCCAGCAATGGATCACTATCCATCAAAACTAGATCACGCAACCCAGCAATGGAATCATTACCCATCAAAACTAGATCACGCAACCCAGCAATGAAATCCTTATCCATCAGAACTAGATCACGCAACTCAGCAATGGAATCATTATACATCAACACTAAATCATGCAACCCATCAATGGAATCATTATCCTTCAAAATTAGATCACGCAACCAAGCAATGGAATCATTATCCATCAAAACTAGATCACGCAACCCAGCAATGGATCATTATCCATCAAAGTTGGATCACGCAACCCAGCAATGGATCACTATCCATCAAAACTAGATCACGCAACCCAGCAATGGAATCATTATCCATCAGAACTAGTTTATGCAACCCAGCAATGGAATCATTACCTATCGAAACTAGATCACGCAACCCATCAATGGATCATTATCCATCAATACTAGATCACGCAACCCAGCAATGGAATTATTATCCATCAAAACTAGATCACGCAACCCAGCAATGGAATCATTATCCATCAAAACTAAATCATGCAACCCAACACTGGAATCATTATCCATCAGAACTAGATCACGCAACCCAGCAATGGATCATTATCCATCAAAACTAGATCACACAACCCAGCAATGGAATTATTATGCATCAAAACTAGATCACGCAACCCAGCAATGGAATTATTATCCATCAAAACTAGATCACGCAACCCAGTAATGGAATCATTACTCATCAAAAGTAGATCACGCAACCCAGCAATGGAATCATTATCGATCAGAACTAGATCACACAACCCAGCAATGGAATCATTATCTATCAAAACTAGATCACGCAACCCAGTAATGGAATCATTACTCATCAAAAGTAGATCACGCAACCCAGCAATGGAATCATTACCCATCAAAACTAGATCACACAACCCAGCAATGGAATCATTATCTATCAAAACTAGATCACGCAACCAAGCAATGGAATCATTATCCATCAAAACTAGATCACGCAACCCAGCAATGGATCATTATCCATCAAAACTAGATCACGCAACCCAGCAATGGAATCATTATCCATCAAAACTAGATTATGCAACCCAGCAATGGAATCCTTACCCATCAAAACTAGATCACGCAACCCAGCAATAGAATCATTATCCATCAGAACTAGATTATGCAACCCAGCAATGGAATCATTACCCATCAAAACTAGATCATGCAACCCATCAATGGATCATTATCCAACAAAACTAGATCACGCAACCCAGCAATGGAATTATTATCCATCAAAACTAGATCACGCAACCCAGCAATGGAATTATTATCCATCAAAACTAGATCACGCAACCCAGCAATGGAATCATTATCCATCACAACTAAACCATGCAACCCTGCACTGGAATCATTATCCATCAGAACTAGATCACGCAACTCACAAATGGACTCATTATTCATCAAAACTTGATCATGCAACCCAGCAATGGAATCATTATCCATCAAAACTAGATCACGCAACCCAGCAATGGATCATTATCCATCAAAACTTGATCATGCAACCCAGCAATGGATCATTATGCATCATAACTAGATCACGCAACTCAGCAATGGAATCATTATACATCAAAACTAAATCATGCAACCCATCAATGGAATCATTATCCATCAAAACTAGATCACGCAACCCAGCAATGGAATCATTATCTATCAAAACTAGATCACACAACCCAGCAATGGAATCATTATCTATCAAAACTAGATCATGCAACCCAGCAATGGAATCATTACCCATGAAAACTAGATCATGCAACCCAGCAATGGAATCATTATCCATCAGAAGTAGATTATGCAAACCAGCAATGGAATCAATACCCATCAAAACTAGATCATGCAACCCAGCAATGGAATCATTATCCATCAAAACTAGATCACGCAACCCAGCAATGGAATCATTACCCATCAAAACTAGATCATGCAACCCAGCAATGGAATCATTACCCATCAAAACTAGATCACGCATACCAGCAATGGAATCATTACCCATCAAAACTAGATCACGCATACCAGCAATGGAATCATTATCCATCAAAACTAGATCACGCAACCCAGCAATGGAATCATTACCCATCAAAACTAGATCACGCAACCCAGCAATGGAATCATTACCCATCAAAACTAGATCACGCAACCCAGCAATGGAATAATTATCCATCAGAACTAGATCACGCAATTCAGCAATGGAATCATTATACATCAAAACTAAATCATGCAACCCATCAATGGAATCATTATCCATCAAAACTAGATCACGCAACCCAGCGATGGAATCATTATCCATCAAAACTAGATCACGCAACCCAGCAATTGATTCATTATCCATCAAAAGTAGATCATGCAACCGAGCAATGGAATCATTATCCATCAAAACTAGATTATGCAACCCAGCAATGGAATCATTACCCATCAAAACTAGATCACACAACCCAGCAATAAATCATTATCCATCAAAACTAGATCACGCAACCCAGCAATGGAATTATTATCCATCAAAACTAGATCACACACCCAGCAATGGAATCATTATCCATCAAAACTAAATCATGCAACCCAGCAATGGAATCATTATACATCAAAACTAGATCATGCAACGCAGCAATGGATCATTATCCATCAAAACTTGATCACGCAACCCAGCAATGGATCATTATCCATCAAAACTAAATCATGCAACCCAGCAGTGGAATCATTATTCATCAGAACTAGATCACGCAACTCAGCAATGGAATCATTATTCATCAAAACTTGATCATGCAACCCAGCAATGGAATCATTATCCATCAAAACTAGATCACGCAACCCAGCAATGGAATCATTACCCATCAAAACTAGATCACGCAACCCAGCAATGGAATCATTACCCATCAAAACTAGATCATGCAACCCAGCAATGGAATCATTACCCATCAAAAACAGATGACGCAACCCAGCAATGGAATCATTACCCATCAAAACTATATCACGCAACCCAGCAATGGAATCGTTATCCATAAAAACTAGATTACGCAACCCAGCAATGGAATCATTACCCATCAAAAATAGATCACGCAACCCAGCAATGGATCATTATCCATCAAAACTAAATCATGCAACCCAGCAGTGGAATCATTATTCATCAGAACTAGATCACGCAACTCAGCAGTGGAATCATTATTCATCAAAACTTGATCATGCAACCCAGCAATGGAATCATTATCCATCAAAACTAGATCACGCAACCCAGCAATGGATCATTATCCATCAAAACTAGATCACACAAACCAGCAATGGAATCATTATCCACCAAAACTAGATTATGTAACCCAGCAATGGAATCATTACCCATCAAAACTAGATCACGCAACACAGCAATGGATCATTATCCATCAAAACTAGATCACGCAACCCAGCAATGTAATTATTATCCATCAAAACTAGATCACGCAACCCAGCACTGGAATCATTATCCATCAGAACTAGATCATGCAACTCAGAAATGGACTCATTATTCATCAAAACTTGATCATGCAACCCAGCAATGGAATCATTATCCATCAAAACTTCAACACACAACCCAGCAATGGATCATTATCCATCAAAACTAAATCATGCAACCCAGCAGTGGAATCATTATTCATCAGAACTAGATCACGCAACTCAGCAGTGGAATCATTATTCATCAAAACTTGATCATGCAACCCAGCAATGGAATCATTATCCATCAAAACTAGATCACGCAACCCAGCAATGGAATCATTACCCATCAAAACTAGATCACGCAACCCAGCAATGGAATCATTACCCATCAAAACTATATCACGCAACCCAGCAATGGAATCATTATCCATCAAAAACAGATCACACAACCCAGCAATGGAATCATTACCAATCAAAACTATATCACGCAACCCAGCAATGGAATCATTATCCATAAAAACTAGATTACGCAACCCAGCAATGGAATCATTAACCATCAAAACTAGATCACGCAACCCAGCAATGGAATCATTATCCATCAGAAGTAGATTATGCAAACCAGCAATGGAATCAATACCCATCAAAACTAGATCATGCAACCCAGCAATGGAATCATTATCCATCAAAACTAGATCACGCAACCCAGCAATGGAATCATTACCCATCAAAACTAGATCACGCAACCCAGCAATGGAATCATTACCCATCAAAACTAGATCACGCATACCAGCAATGGAATCATTATCCATCAAAACTAGATCACGCAACCCAGCAATGGAATCATTACCCATCAAAACTAGATCACGCAACCCAGCAATGGAATCATTACCCATCAAAACTAGATCACGCAACCCAGCAATGGAATAATTATCCATCAGAACTAGTTCACGCAACTCAGCAATGGAATCATTATACATCAAAACTAAATCATGCAACCCATCAATGGAATCATTATCCATCAAAACTAGATCACACAACCCAGCGATGGAATCATTATCCATCAAAACTAGATCACGCAACCCAGCAATGGATCATTATCCATCAAAAGTAGATCATGCAACCGAGCAATGGAATCATTATCCATCAAAACTAGATTATGCAACCCAGCAATGGAATCATTACCCATCAAAACTAGATCACACAACCCAGCAATAAATCATTATCCATCAAAACTAGATCACGCAACCCAGCAATGGAATTATTATCCATCAAAACTAGATCACACACCCAGCAATGGAATCATTATCCATCAAAACTAAATCATGCAACCCAGCAATGGAATCATTATACATCAAAACTAGATCATGCAACGCAGCAATGGATCATTATCCATCAAAACTTGATCACGCAACCCAGCAATGGATCATTATCCATCAAAACTAAATCATGCAACCCAGCAGTGGAATCATTATTCATCAGAACTAGATCACGCAACTCAGCAATGGAATCATTATTCATCAAAACTTGATCATGCAACCCAGCAATGGAATCATTATCCATCAAAACTAGATCACGCAACCCAGCAATGGAATCATTACCCATCAAAACTAGATCACGCAACCCAGCAATGGAATCATTACCCATCAAAACTAGATCACGCAACCCAGCAATGGAATCGTTATCCATAAAAACTAGATTACGCAACCCAGCAATGGAATCATTATCCATCAGAACTAGATTATGCAACCCAGCAATGGAATCATTACCCATCAAAACTAGATCACGCAACCCATCAATGGATCATTATCCAACAAAACTAGATCACGCAACCCAGCAATGGAATTATTATCCATCAAAACTAGATCACGCAACCCAGCAATGGAATTATTATCCACCAAAACTAGATCACGCAACCCAGCAATGGAATCATTATCCATCACAACTAAACCATGCAACCCTGCACTGGAATGATTATCCATCAGAACTAGATCACGCAACTCACAAATGGACTCATTATTCATCAAAACTTGATCATGCAACCCAGCAATGGAATCATTATCCATCAAAACTAGATCACGCAACCCAGCAATGGATCATTATCCATCAAAACTTGATCATGCAACCCAGCAATGGATCATTATGCATCATAACTAGATCACGCAACTCAGAAATGGAATCATTATACATCAAAACTAAATCATGCAACCCATCAATGGAATCATTATCCATCAAAACTAGATCACGCAACCCAGCAATGGAATCATTATCTATCAAAACTAGATCACACAACCCAGCAATGGAATCATTATCTATCAAAACTAGATCATGCAACCCAGCAATGGAATCATTACCCATCAAAACTAGATCATGCAACCCAGCAATGGAATCATTATCCATCAGAACTAGATCACGCAACTCAGCAATGGAATCATTATACATCAAAACTAAATCATGCAACCCATCAATGGAATCATTATCCATCAAAACTAGATCACGCAACCCAGCACTGGAATCATTATCCATCAGAACTAGATCATGCAACTCAGAAATGGACTCATTATTCATCAAAACTTGATCATGCAACCCAGCAATGGAATCATTATCCATCAAAACTTCAACACGCAACCCAGCAATGGATCATTATCCATCAAAACTTGATCATGCAACCCAGCAATGGATCATTATGCATCATAACTAGATCACGCAACTCAGAAATGGAATCATTATACATCAAAACTAGATCACGCAACCCAGCAATGGAATCATTACCCATCAAAACTAGATCACGCAACCCAGCAATGGAATCATTATCTATCAAAACTAGATCACACAACCCAGCAATGGAATCATTATCTATCAAAACTAGATCATGCAACCCAGCAATGGAATCATTACCCATCAAAACTAGATCATGCAACCCAGCAATGGAATCATTATCCAACAAAACTAGATCACGCAACCCAGCAATGGAATTATTATCCATCAAAACTAGATCACGCAACCCAGCAATGGAATTATTATCCATCAAAACTAGATCACGCAACCCAGCAATGGAATCATTATCCATCACAACTAAACCATGCAACCCTGCACTGGAATGATTATCCATCAGAACTAGATCACGCAACTCACAAATGGACTCATTATTCATCAAAACTTGATCATGCAACCCAGCAATGGAATCATTATCCATCAAAACTAGATCACGCAACCCAGCAATGGATCATTATCCATCAAAACTTGATCATGCAACCCAGCAATGGATCATTATGCATCATAACTAGATCACGCAACTCAGAAATGGAATCATTATACATCAAAACTAAATCATGCAACCCATCAATGGAATCATTATCCATCAAAACTAGATCACGCAACCCAGCAATGGAATCATTATCTATCAAAACTAGATCACACAACCCAGCAATGGAATCATTATCTATCAAAACTAGATCATGCAACCCAGCAATGGAATCATTACCCATCAAAACTAGATCACGCAACCCAGCAATGGAATTATTATCCATCAAAACTAGATCACGCAACCCAGTAATGGAATCATTACTCATCAAAAGTAGATCACGCAACCCAGCAATGGAATCATTATCGATCAGAACTAGATCACACAACCCAGCAATGGAATCATTATCTATCAAAACTAGATCACGCAACCCAGTAATGGAATCATTACTCATCAAAAGTAGATCACGCAACCCAGCAATGGAATCATTACCCATCAAAACTAGATCACACAACCCAGCAATGGAATCATTATCCATCAGAACTAGATCACGCAACTCAGCAATGGAATCATTATACATCAACACTAAATCATGCAACCCAGTAATTGAATCTTTACTCATCAAAAGTAGATCACGCAACCCAGCAATGGAATAATTACCCATCAAAACTAGATCACACAACCCAGCAATGGAATCATTATCTATCAAAACTAGATCACGCAACCAAGCAATGGAATCATTATCCATCAAAACTAGATCACGCAACCCAGCAATGGATCATTATCCATCAAAACTAGATCACGCAACCCAGCAATGGAATCATTATCCATCAAAACTAGATTATGCAACCCAGCAATGGAATCCTTACCCATCAAAACTAGATCACGCAACCCAGCAATGGAATCATTATCCATCAGAACTAGATTATGCAACCCAGCAATGGAATCATTACCCATCAAAACTAGATCACGCAACCCATCAATGGATCATTATCCAACAAAACTAGATCACGCAACCCAGCAATGGAATTATTATCCATCAAAACTAGATCACGCAACCCAGCAATGGAATTATTATCCATCAAAACTAGATCACGCAACCCAGCAATGGAATCATTATCCATCACAACTAAACCATGCAACCCTGCACTGGAATCATTATCCATCAGAACTAGATCACGCAACTCACAAATGGACTCATTATTCATCAAAACTTGATCATGCAACCCAGCAATGGAATCATTATCCATCAAAACTAGATCACGCAACCCAGCAATGGATCATTATCCATCAAAACTTGATCATGCAACCCAGCAATGGATCATTATGCATCATAACTAGATCACGCAACTCAGCAATGGAATCATTATACATCAAAACTAAATCATGCAACCCATCAATGGAATCATTATCCATCAAAACTAGATCATGCAACCCAGCAATGGAATCATTATCTATCAAAACTAGATCACACAACCCAGCAATGGAATCATTATCTATCAAAACTAGATCATGCAACCCAGCAATGGAATCATTACCCATGAAAACTAGATCTTGCAACCCAGCAATGGAATCATTATCCATCAGAAGTAGATTATGCAAACCAGCATTGGAATCAATACCCATCAAAACTAGATCATGCAACCCAGCAATGGAATCATTATCCATCAAAACTAGATCACGCAACCCAGCAATGGAATCATTACCCATCAAAACTAGATCATGCAACCCAGCAATGGAATCATTACCCATCAAAACTAGATCACGCATACCAGCAATGGAATCATTACCCATCAAAACTAGATCACGCATACCAGCAATGGAATCATTATCCATCAAAACTAGATCACGCAACCCAGCAAGGGAATCATTACCCATCAAAACTAGATCACGCAACCCAGCAATGGAATCATTACCCATCAAAACTAGATCACGCAACCCAGCAATGGAATAATTATCCATCAGAACTAGATCACGCAACTCAGCAATGGAATCATTATACATCAAAACTAAATCATGCAACCCATCAATGGAATCATTATCCATCAAAACTAGATCACGCAACCCAGCGATGGAATCATTATCCATCAAAACTAGATCACGCAACCCAGCAATGGATCATTATCCATCAAAAGTAGATCATGCAACCGAGCAATGGAATCATTATCCATCAAAACTAGATTATGCAACCCAGCAATGGAATCATTACCCATCAAAACTAGATCACACAACCCAGCAATAAATCATTATCCATCAAAACTAGATCACGCAACCCAGCAATGGAATTATTATCCATCAAAACTAGATCACACACCCAGCAATGGAATCATTATCCATCAAAACTAAATCATGCAACCCAGCAATGGAATCATTATACATCAAAACTAGATCACGCAACGCAGCAATGGATCATTATCCATCAAAACTTGATCACGCAACCCAGCAATGGATCATTATCCATCAAAACTAAATCATGCAACCCAGCAGTGGAATCATTATTCATCAGAACTAGATCACGCAACTCAGCAATGGAATCATTATTCATCAAAACTTGATCATGCAACCCAGCAATGGAATCATTATCCATCAAAACTAGATCACGCAACCCAGCAATGGAATCATTACCCATCAAAACTAGATCACGCAACCCAGCAATGGAATCATTACCCATCAAAACTAGATCACGCAACCCAGCAATGGAATCATTATCCATCAAAAACAGAAGACGCAACCCAGCAATGGAATCATTACCCATCAAATCTATATCACGCAACCCAGCAATGGAATCGTTATCCATAAAAACTAGATTACGCAACCCAGCAATGGAATCATTACCCATCAAAAATAGATCACGCAACCCAGCAATGGAATCATTACCCATCAAAACTAAATCACGCAACCCAGCAATGAAATCATTATCGATCAGAACTAGATCACGCAACCCAGCAATGGAATCATTACCTATCAAAACTAGATCACGCAACCCAGTAATGGAATCATTACTCATCAAAACTAGATCACGCAACCCAGCAATGGAATCATTACCCATCAAAACTAGATCACGCAACCCAGCAATGGAATCATTATCCATCAGAACTAGATTATGCAACCTAGCAATGGAATCATTACCCATCAAAACTAGATCACGCAACCCATCAATGGATCATTATCCATCAAAACTAGATCACGCAACCCAGCAATGGAATTATTATCCAACAAAACTAGATCACGCAACCCAGCAATGGATTAATTATCCATCAAAACTAAATCATGCAACCCAGCACTGGAATCATTATCCATCAGAACTAGATCGTGCAACCCAGAAATGGATCATTATCGATCAAAACTAGATCACGCAACCCAGCAATGGATCATTATCCATCAAAACTAAATCATGCAACCCAGCAGTGGAATCATTATCCATCAGTACTAGATCAAGCAACTCAGCAATGGAATCATTATTCATCAAAACTTGATCGTGCAACCCAGCCATGGAATCATTATCCATCAAAACTAGATCACGCAACCCAGCAATGGAATTATTATCCATCAAAACTAGATCACGCAACCCAGCAATGGAATCATTATCCATCAAAACTAAATCATGCAACCCAGCACTGGAATCATTATCCATCAGAACTAGATCACGCAACTCAGAAATGGACTCATTATTCATCAAAACTTGATCATGCAACCCAGCAATGGAATCATTATCCATCAATACTAGATCACACAACCCAGCAAAGGATCATTATCCATCAAAACTTGATGACACAACCCAGCAATGGATCATTATCCATCAAAACTAAATCATGCAACCCAGCAATGGAATCATTATCCATCAGAACTAGATCACGCAACCCAGCAATGGAATCATTATCCATCAAAACTAGATTATGCAACCCAGCAATGGAATCATTACCCATCAAAACTAGATCATGCAACCCAGCAATGGATCATTATCCATCAAAACTAGATCACGCAACCCAGCAATGGAATTATTATCCATCAAAACTAGATCACGCAACCCAGCAATGGAATCATTATCCATCAAAACTAAATCATGCAACCCAGCAATGGAATCATTATCCATCAGAACTAGATCACGCAACCCAGCAATGGAATCATTATCCATCAAAACTAGATTATGCAACGCAGCAATGGATCATTACCCATCAAAACTTGATGATGCAACCCAGCAATGGAATCATTATCCATCAAAACTAGATCACACAACCCAGCAATGGAATCATTATCCATCAAAACTAGATTATGCAACCCAGCAATGGAATCATTACCCATCAAAACTAGATCACGCAACCCAGCAATGGATCATTATCCATCAAAACTAGATCACGCAACCCAGCAATGGAATCATTATCCATCAGAACTAGATCACGCAACCCAGCAATGGAATCATTATCCATCAAAACTAGATTATGCAACCCAGCAATGGAATCATTACCCATCAAAACTAGATCACACAACCCAGCAATGGATCATTATCCATCAAAACTAGATCACGCAACCCAGCAATGGAATTATTATCCATCAAAACTAAATCACGCAACCCAGCAATGGAATCATTATCCATCAAAACTAAATCATGCAACCCAGCACTGGAATCATTATCCATCAGAACTAGATCACGCAACCCAGCAATGGATCATTATCCATCAAAACTAGATCACGCAAACCAGCAATGGAATCATTACCCATCAAAACTAGATCACGCAACCCAGCAATGGATCATTATCCATCAAAACCAGATCACGCAACCCAGCATTGGATCATTATCCATCAAAACTAAATCATGCAACCCAGCAGTGGAATCATTATCCATCAAAACTAGATCACACAACCCAGCAATGGAATCATTATCCATCATAACTAGATCACGCAACTCAGCAATGGAATCATTATACATCAAAACTAAATCACGCAACCCATCAATGGAATCATTATCCATCAAAACTAGATCACGCAACCCAGCAATGGAATCATTATCCATCAAAACTAGATCACGCAACCCAGCAATGGATCATTATCCATCAAAACTAGATCACGCAACCCAGCAATGGAATCATTATCCATCAAAACTAGATTAAGCAACCCAGCAATGGAATCATTACCCATCAAAACTATATCACGCAACCCAGCAATGGATCATTATCCATCAAAACTAGATCACGCAACCCAGCAATGGAATTATTATCCATCAAAACTAGAACACGCAACCCAGCAATGGAATCATTATCCATCAAAACTAAATCATGCAACCCAGCACTGGAATCATTATCCATCAGAACTAGTTCACGCAACCCAGCAATGGAATCATTATTCATCAAAACTTGATCATGCAACCCAGCAATGGAATCATTATCCATCAAAACTATATCACGCAACCCAGCAATGGATCATTATCCATCAAACTTGATCACGCAACCCAGCAATGGATCATTATCCATCAAAACTAAATCATGCAACCCAGCAGCGCAATCATTATTCATCAGAACTAGATCACGCAACTCAGCAATGGAATCATTATTCATCTAATCTTGATCAATCAACCCAGCAATGGAATCATTATCCATCAAAACTAGATCACGCAACCCAGCAATGGAATCATTACCCATCAAAACCAGATCATGCAACCCAGCAATGGAATCATTACCCATCAAAACCAGATCACGCAACCCAGCAATGGAATCATTATCCATAAAAACTAGATTACGCAACCCAGGAATGGAATCATTACCCATCAAAACTAGATCACGCAACCCAGCAATGGAATCATTATCCATCAGAACTAGATTATGCAACCCAGCAATGGAATCATTACCCATCAAAACTAGATCACGCAACCCAGCAATGGAATCATTACCCATCAAAGCTAAATCACGCAACCCAGCAATGAAATCATTATCGATCAGTACTAGATCACGCAACCCAGAAATGGAATCATTATCTATCAAAACTAGATCACGCAACCCAGCAATGGAATCATTACCCATCAAAGCTAAATCACGCAACCCAGCAATGAAATCATTATACATCAACACTAAATCATGCATCCCATCAATGGAATCATTATCCATCAAAACTAGATCACGCAACCCAGTAATGGAATCATTACCCATCAAAACTAGATCACGCAACTCAGCAATGGAATCATTATACATCAACACTAAATCATGCATCCCATCAATGGAATCATTATCCATCAAAACTAGATCACGCAACCCAGCAATGGAATCATTATCCATCAAAACTAAATCACGCAACCCAGCAATGGATCATTATCCATCAAAGCTAGATCACGCAACCCAGCAATGGATCATTATCCATCAAAACTAGATCACGCAACCCAGCAATGGAATCATTATCCTTCAAAACTAGATTATGCAACCCAGCAATGGAATCATTACCCATCAAAACTAGATCACGCAACCCAGCAATGGAATCATTATCCATCAGAACTAGATTATGCAACCCAGCAATGGAATCATTACCCATCAAAACGAGATCACGCAACCCATCAATGGATCATTATCCATCAAAACTAGATCACGCAACCCACCAATGGAATTATTATCCATCAAAACTAGATCACGCAACCCAGCAATGGAATTATTATCCATCAAAACTAAATCATGCAACCCAGTACTGGAATCATTATCCATCAGAACTAGGTCATGCAACCCAGAAATGGATCATTATCGATCAAAACTAGATCACACAACCCAGCAATGGATCATTATCCATCAAAACTAAAACATGCAACCCAGCAGTGGAATTATTATCCATCAGAACTAGATCAAGCAACTCAGCAATGGAATCATTATTCATCAAAACTTGATCGTGCAACCCAGCAATGGAATCATTATCCATCAAAACTAGATCACGCAACCCAGCAATGGAATCATTATCCATCAAAACTAGATCACGCAACCCAGCAATGGAATCATTATCCATCAAAACTAAATCATGCAACCCAGCACTGGAATCATTATCCATCAGAACTAGATCACGCAACTCAGAAATGGACTCATTATTCATCAAAACTTGATCATGCAACCCAGCAATGGAATCATTATCCATCAAAACTAGATCACGCAACCCAGCAATGGATCATTATCCATCAAAACTTGATGACACAACCCTGCAATGGATCATTATCCATCAAAACTAAATCATGCAACCCAGCAGCGGAATCATTATCCATCAAAACTAGATCACGCAACCAGGCAATGGAATCATTATCCATCAAAACTATATCATGCAACCCAGCAGCGGAATCATTATCCATCAAAACTAGATCACGCAACCCAGCAATGGAATCATTATCCATCAAAACTAAATCATGCAACCCAGCCCTGGAATCATTATCCATCAGAACTAGATCACACAACTCAGAAATGGACTCATTATTCATCAAAACTTGATCATGCAACCCAGCAATGGAATCATTATCCATCAAAACTAGATCACGCAACCCAGCAATGGATCATTATCCATCAAAACTTGATGACGCAACCCAGCAATGCATCATTATCCATCAAAACTAGATCACGCAACCCAGCAATGGATCATTATCCATCAAAACTAAATCACGCAACCCAGCCCTGGAATCATTATCCATCAGAACTAGATCACACAACTCAGAAATGGACTCATTATTCATCAAAACTTGATCATGCAACCCATCAATGGAATCATTATCCATCAAAACTAGATCACGCAACCCAGCGATGGAATCATTATCCATCAAAACTAGATCACGCAACCCAGCAATGGATCATTATCCATCAAAAGTAGATCATGCAACCGAGCAATGGAATCATTATCCATCAAAACTAGATTATGCAACCCAGCAATGGAATCATTACCCATCAAAACTAGATCACACAACCCAGCAATAAATCATTATCCATCAAAACTAGATCACGCAACCCAGCAATGGAATTATTATCCATCAAAACTAGATCACACACCCAGCAATGGAATCATTATCCATCAAAACTAAATCATGCAACCCAGCAATGGAATCATTATACATCAAAACTAGATCACGCAACGCAGCAATGGATCATTATCCATCAAAACTTGATCACGCAACCCAGCAATGGATCATTATCCATCAAAACTAAATCATGCAACCCAGCAGTGGAATCATTATTCATCAGAACTAGATCACGCAACTCAGCAATGGAATCATTATTCATCAAAACTTGATCATGCAACCCAGCAATGGAATCATTATCCATCAAAACTAGATCACGCAACCCAGCAATGGAATCATTACCCATCAAAACTAGATCACGCAACCCAGCAATGGAATCATTACCCATCAAAACTAGATCACGCAACCCAGCAATGGAATCATTATCCATCAAAAACAGAAGACGCAACCCAGCAATGGAATCATTACCCATCAAATCTATATCACGCAACCCAGCAATGGAATCGTTATCCATAAAAACTAGATTACGCAACCCAGCAATGGAATCATTACCCATCAAAAATAGATCACGCAACCCAGCAATGGAATCATTATCCATCAGAACTAGATTATGCAAACCAGCAATGGAATCATTGCCCATCAAAACTAGATCACGCAACCCAGCAATGGAATCATTACCCATCAAAACTAAATCACGCAACCCAGCAATGAAATCATTATCGATCAGAACTAGATCACGCAACCCAGCAATGGAATCATTACCTATCAAAACTAGATCACGCAACCCAGTAATGGAATCATTACTCATCAAAACTAGATCACGCAACCCAGCAATGGAATCATTACCCATCAAAACTAGATCACGCAACCCAGCAATGGAATCATTATCCATCAGAACTAGATTATGCAACCTAGCAATGGAATCATTACCCATCAAAACTAGATCACGCAACCCATCAATGGATCATTATCCATCAAAACTAGATCACGCAACCCAGCAATGGAATTATTATCCAACAAAACTAGATCACGCAACCCAGCAATGGATTAATTATCCATCAAAACTAAATCATGCAACCCAGCACTGGAATCATTATCCATCAGAACTAGATCGTGCAACCCAGAAATGGATCATTATCGATCAAAACTAGATCACGCAACCCAGCAATGGATCATTATCCATCAAAACTAAATCATGCAACCCAGCAGTGGAATCATTATCCATCAGTACTAGATCAAGCAACTCAGCAATGGAATCATTATTCATCAAAACTTGATCGTGCAACCCAGCCATGGAATCATTATCCATCAAAACTAGATCACGCAACCCAGCAATGGAATTATTATCCATCAAAACTAGATCACGCAACCCAGCAATGGAATCATTATCCATCAAAACTAAATCATGCAACCCAGCACTGGAATCATTATCCATCAGAACTAGATCACGCAACTCAGAAATGGACTCATTATTCATCAAAACTTGATCATGCAACCCAGCAATGGAATCATTATCCATCAATACTAGATCACACAACCCAGCAAAGGATCATTATCCATCAAAACTTGATGACACAACCCAGCAATGGATCATTATCCATCAAAACTAAATCATGCAACCCAGCAATGGAATCATTATCCATCAGAACTAGATCACGCAACCCAGCAATGGAATCATTATCCATCAAAACTAGATTATGCAACCCAGCAATGGAATCATTACCCATCAAAACTAGATCATGCAACCCAGCAATGGATCATTATCCATCAAAACTAGATCACGCAACCCAGCAATGGAATTATTATCCATCAAAACTAGATCACGCAACCCAGCAATGGAATCATTATCCATCAAAACTAAATCATGCAACCCAGCAATGGAATCATTATCCATCAGAACTAGATCACGCAACCCAGCAATGGAATCATTATCCATCAAAACTAGATTATGCAACGCAGCAATGGATCATTACCCATCAAAACTTGATGATGCAACCCAGCAATGGAATCATTATCCATCAAAACTAGATCACGCAACCCAGCAATGGAATCATTATCCATCAAAACTAGATTATGCAACCCAGCAATGGAATCATTACCCATCAAAACTAGATCACGCAACCCAGCAATGGATCATTATCCATCAAAACTAGATCACGCAACCCAGCAATGGAATCATTATCCATCAGAACTAGATCACGCAACCCAGCAATGGAATCATTATCCATCAAAACTAGATTATGCAACCCAGCAATGGAATCATTACCCATCAAAACTAGATCACACAACCCAGCAATGGATCATTATCCATCAAAACTAGATCACGCAACCCAGCAATGGAATTATTATCCATCAAAACTAAATCACGCAACCCAGCAATGGAATCATTATCCATCAAAACTAAATCATGCAACCCAGCACTGGAATCATTATCCATCAGAACTAGATCACGCAACCCAGCAATGGATCATTATCCATCAAAACTAGATCACGCAAACCAGCAATGGAATCATTACCCATCAAAACTAGATCACGCAACCCAGCAATGGATCATTATCCATCAAAACCAGATCACGCAACCCAGCATTGGATCATTATCCATCAAAACTAAATCATGCAACCCAGCAGTGGAATCATTATCCATCAAAACTAGATCACACAACCCAGCAATGGAATCATTATCCATCATAACTAGATCACGCAACTCAGCAATGGAATCATTATACATCAAAACTAAATCACGCAACCCATCAATGGAATCATTATCCATCAAAACTAGATCACGCAACCCAGCAATGGAATCATTATCCATCAAAACTAGATCACGCAACCCAGCAATGGATCATTATCCATCAAAACTAGATCACGCAACCCAGCAATGGAATCATTATCCATCAAAACTAGATTAAGCAACCCAGCAATGGAATCATTACCCATCAAAACTATATCACGCAACCCAGCAATGGATCATTATCCATCAAAACTAGATCACGCAACCCAGCAATGGAATTATTATCCATCAAAACTAGAACACGCAACCCAGCAATGGAATCATTATCCATCAAAACTAAATCATGCAACCCAGCACTGGAATCATTATCCATCAGAACTAGTTCACGCAACCCAGCAATGGAATCATTATTCATCAAAACTTGATCATGCAACCCAGCAATGGAATCATTATCCATCAAAACTATATCACGCAACCCAGCAATGGATCATTATCCATCAAACTTGATCACGCAACCCAGCAATGGATCATTATCCATCAAAACTAAATCATGCAACCCAGCAGCGCAATCATTATTCATCAGAACTAGATCACGCAACTCAGCAATGGAATCATTATTCATCTAATCTTGATCAATCAACCCAGCAATGGAATCATTATCCATCAAAACTAGATCACGCAACCCAGCAATGGAATCATTACCCATCAAAACCAGATCATGCAACCCAGCAATGGAATCATTACCCATCAAAACCAGATCACGCAACCCAGCAATGGAATCATTATCCATAAAAACTAGATTACGCAACCCAGGAATGGAATCATTACCCATCAAAACTAGATCACGCAACCCAGCAATGGAATCATTATCCATCAGAACTAGATTATGCAACCCAGCAATGGAATCATTACCCATCAAAACTAGATCACGCAACCCAGCAATGGAATCATTACCCATCAAAGCTAAATCACGCAACCCAGCAATGAAATCATTATCGATCAGTACTAGATCACGCAACCCAGAAATGGAATCATTATCTATCAAAACTAGATCACGCAACCCAGCAATGGAATCATTACCCATCAAAGCTAAATCACGCAACCCAGCAATGAAATCATTATACATCAACACTAAATCATGCATCCCATCAATGGAATCATTATCCATCAAAACTAGATCACGCAACCCAGTAATGGAATCATTACCCATCAAAACTAGATCACGCAACTCAGCAATGGAATCATTATACATCAACACTAAATCATGCATCCCATCAATGGAATCATTATCCATCAAAACTAGATCACGCAACCCAGCAATGGAATCATTATCCATCAAAACTAAATCACGCAACCCAGCAATGGATCATTATCCATCAAAGCTAGATCACGCAACCCAGCGATGGATCATTATCCATCAAAACTAGATCACGCAACCCAGCAATGGAATCATTATCCTTCAAAACTAGATTATGCAACCCAGCAATGGAATCATTACCCATCAAAACTAGATCACGCAACCCAGCAATGGAATCATTATCCATCAGAACTAGATTATGCAACCCAGCAATGGAATCATTACCCATCAAAACTAGATCACGCAACCCATCAATGGATCATTATCCATCAAAACTAGATCACGCAACCCAGCAATGGAATTATTATCCATCAAAACTAGATCACGCAACCCAGCAATGGAATTATTATCCATCAAAACTAAAACATGCAACCCAGCAGTGGAATTATTATCCATCAGAACTAGATCAAGCAACTCAGCAATGGAATCATTATTCATCAAAACTTGATCGTGCAACCCAGCAATGGAATCATTATCCATCAAAACTAGATCACGCAACCCAGCAATGGAATCATTATCCATCAAAACTAGATCACGCAACCCAGCAATGGAATCATTATCCATCAAAACTAAATCATGCAACCCAGCACTGGAATCATTATCCATCAGAACTAGATCACGCAACTCAGAAATGGACTCATTATTCATCAAAACTTGATCATGCAACCCAGCAATGGAATCATTATCCATCAAAACTAGATCACGCAACCCAGCAATGGATCATTATCCATCAAAACTTGATGACACAACCCTGCAATGGATCATTATCCATCAAAACTAAATCATGCAACCCAGCAGCGGAATCATTATCCATCAAAACTAGATCACGCAACCAGGCAATGGAATCATTATCCATCAAAACTATATCATGCAACCCAGCAGCGGAATCATTATCCATCAAAACTAGATCACGCAACCCAGCAATGGAATCATTATCCATCAAAATAAAATCATGCAACCCAGCCCTGGAATCATTATCCATCAGAACTAGATCACACAACTCAGAAATGGACTCATTATTCATCAAAACTTGATCATGCAACCCAGCAATGGAATCATTATCCATCAAAACTAGATCACGCAACCCAGCAATGGATCATTATCCATCAAAACTTGATGACGCAACCCAGCAATGGATCATTATCCATCAAAACTAGATCACGCAACCCAGCAATGGATCATTATCCATCAAAACTAAATCACGCAACCCAGCAATGGATCATTATCCATCAAAACTTGATGACGCAACCCAGCAATGGATCATTATCCATCAAAACTAGATCACGCAACCCAGCAATGGATCATTATCCATCAAAACTTGATGACGCAACCCAGCAATGGATCATTATCCATCAAAACTAAATCATGCAACCCAGCAGTGGAATCATTATTCATCAAAACTTGATCATGCAACCCAGCAATGGAATCATTATCCATCAAAATTAGATCACGCAACCCAGCAATAGAATTATTATCCATCAAAACTAGATCACGCAACCCAGCAATGGAATCATTATCCATCAAAACTAAATCATGCAACCCAGCACTGGAATCATTATCCATCAAAACTAGATCACGCAACCCAGCAACGGAATCATTATCCATCAAAACTAAATCATGCAACCCAGCACTGGAATCATTATTCATCAAAACTTGATCATGCAACCCAGCAATGGAATCATTATCCATCAAACCTAGATCACGCAACCCAGCAATGGAATCATTACCCATCAAAACTAGATCACGCAACCCAGCAATGGAATCATTACCCATCAAAACTATATCACGCAACCCATCAACGGAATCATTATCCATCAAAGCCAGATAACGCAACCCAGCAATTGAATCATTACCCATCAAAACTATATCACGCAACCCAGCAATGGAATCATTATCCATAAAAACTAGATTATGCAACCCAGCAGTGGAATCATTACCCATCAAAACTAGATCACGCAACCCAGCAATGGAATCATTATCCATCAGAACTAGATTATGCAACCCAGCAATGGAATCATTACCCATCAAAACTAGATCACGCAACCCAGCAATGGACTCATTACCCATCAAAACTAAATCACGCAACCCTGCAATGAAATCATTATCGATCAGAACTAGATCACGCAACCCAGCAATGGAATCATTACCTATCAAAACTAGATCACGCAACCCAGTAATGGAATCATTACTCATCAAAACTAGATCACGCAACCCAGCAATGGAATCATTACCCATCAAAACTAGATCACGCAACCCAGCAATGGAATCATTATCCATCAGAACTAGATCACGCAACTCAGCAATGGAATCATTATACATCAACACTAAATCATGCAACTCATCAATGGAATCATTATCCTTCAAAATTAGATCACGCAACCAAGCAATGGAATCATTATCCATCAAAACTAGATCACGCAACCCAGCAATGGATCATTATCCATCAAAGTTGGATCACGCAATCCAGCAATGGATCACTATCCATCAAAACTAGATCACGCAACCCAGCAATGGAATCATTATCCATCAAAACTAGATTATGCAACCCAGCAATGGAATCCTTACCCATCAATACTAGATCACGCAACCCAGCAATGGAATCATTATCCATCAGAACTAGTTTATGCAACCCAGCAATGGAATCATTACCTATCAAAACTAGATCACGCAACCCATCAATGGATCATTATCCATCAATACTAGATCACGCAACCCAGCAATGGAATTATTATCCATCAAAACTAGATCACGCAACCCAGCAATGGAATCATTATCCATCAAAACTAAATCATGCAACCCAACACTGGAATCATTATCCATCAGAACTAGATCACGCAACCCAGCAATGGATCATTATCCATCAAAACTAGATCACACAACCCAGCAATGGAATTATTATGCATCAAAACTAGATCACGCAACCCAGCAATGGAATTATTATCCATCAAAACTAGATCACGCAACCCAGCAATGGAATCATTATCCATCAAAACTAAACCATGCAACCCAGCACTGGAATCATTATCCATCAGAACTAGATCACGCAACTCAGAAATTGACTCATTATTCATCAAAACTTGATCATGCAACCCAGCAATGGAATCATTATCCATCAAAACTAGATCACGCAACCCAGCAATGGATCATTATTCATCAAAACTTGATCACGCAACCCAGCAATGGAATCATTATCTATCAAAACTAGATCACGCAACTCAGCAATGGAATCATTATCTATCAAAACAAGATCATGCAACCCAGCAATGGAATCATTATCCATCAGAACTAGATCACGCAACCCAGAAATGGAATCATTATCCATCAAAACTAGATCACGCAACCCAGCAATGGATCATTATCCATCGAAACTAGATCATGCAACCCAGCAATGGATCATTATCCATCAAAACTAGATCACACAACCCAGCATTGGAATCATTATCCATCAAAACTAGATTATGCAACCCAGCAATGGAAACATTACCCATCAAAACTAGATCAAGCAACCAAGCAATGGATCATTATCAATCAAAACTAGATCACGCAACCCAGCAATGGAATTATTATCCATCAAAAGTGGATCACGCAATCCAGCAATGGAATCATTATCCATCAAAACTAGATCACGCAACCCAGCAATGGAATCATTATCTATCAGAACTAGATCATGCAACTCAGAAATAGACTCATTATCCATCAAAACTTCATCACGCAACCCGGCAATGGAATCATTATCCATCAAAACTAGATCCTGCAACCCAGCAATGGATCATTATCTATCAAAACTAGATCACGCAACCCAGCAATGGATCATTATCCATCAAAACTAAATCATGCAACCCAGCAGTGGAATCATTATCCATCAGAACCAGATCACGCAACTCAGCAATGGAATCATTATTCATCAAAACTTGATCATGCAACCTAGCAATGGAATCATTATCCATCAAAACTAGATCACACAACCCAGCAATGGAATCATTACCCATCAAAACTAGATCACTCAACCCAGCAATGAATCATTACCCATCAAAACTAGATCACGCAACCCAGCAATGGAATCATTATCCATCAAAACCAGATCACGCAACCCAGCAATGGAATCATTACCCATCAAAACTATATCATGCAACCCAGCAATGGAATCATTATCCATAAAAACTAGATTACGCAACCCAGCAATGGAATCATTACCCATCAAAACTAGATCACGCAACCCAGCAATGGAATCATTATCCATCAGAAATAGATTATGCAACCCAGCAATGGAATCATTACCCATCAAAATTAGATCACGCAACCCAGCAATGAAATCATTATCCATCAGAACTAGATCATGCAACTCAGCAATGGAATCATTGTACATCAAAACTAAATCATGCAACCCATCAATGGAATCATTATCCATCAAAACTAGATCACGCAACCCATCAATGGAATCATTATCTATCAAAACTAGATCATGCAACCCAGCAATGGAATCATTACCCATCAAAACTAGATCACGCAACCCAGCAATGGAATCATTACCCATCAAAACTATATCACGCAACCCAGCAATGAAATCATTATCCATCAGAACTAGATCACGCAACTCAGCAATGGAATCATTATACATCAAAACTAAATCATGCAACCCATCAATGGAATCATTATACATCAAAACTAGATCACGCAACCCAGCAATTGAATCATTATCTATCAAAACTAGATCACGCAACCCAGCAATGGAATCATTACCCATCAAAACTAGATCACGCAACCCAGCAATGGAATCATTATCCATCAGAACTAGATCACGCAACTCAGCAATGGAATCATTATACATCAAAACTAAATCATGCAACCCATCAATGGAATCATTATCCATCAAAACTAGATCACGCAACCCAGCAATGGAATCATTATCCATCAAAACTAGATCACGCAACCCAGCAATGGATCATTATCCTTCAACACTAGATCACGCAACCCAGCAATGGAATTATTTTCCATCAGAACTAGATCACGCAACTCAGCAATGGAATCATTATCCATCAAAACTAGATCAAGCAACCGAGCAATGGAATCATTATCCATCAAAACTAGATTATGCAACCCAGCAATGGAATCATTACCCATCAAAACTAGATCACGCAACCCAGCAATGGATCATCATCCATCAAAACTAGATCACGCAACCCAGCAATGGAATCATTACCCATCAAAACTATATCACGCAACCCAGCAATGAAATCATTATCCATCAGAACTAGATCACGCAACTCAGCAATGGAATCATTATACATCAAAACTAAATCATGCAACCCATCAATGGAATCATTATACATCAAAACTAGATCACGCAACCCAGCAATTGAATCATTATCTATCAAAACTAGATCACGCAACCCAGCAATGGAATCATTACCCATCAAAACTAGATCACGCAACCCAGCAATGGAATCATTATCCATCAGAACTAGATCACGCAACTCAGCAATGGAATCATTATACATCAAAACTAAATCATGCAACCCATCAATGGAATCATTATCCATCAAAACTAGATCACGCAACCCAGCAATGGAATCATTATCCATCAAAACTAGATCATGCAACCCAGCAATGGATCATTATCCTTCAACACTAGATCACGCAACCCAGCAATGGAATTATTTTCCATCAGAACTAGATCACGCAACTCAGCAATGGAATCATTATCCATCAAAACTAGATCAAGCAACCGAGCAATGGAATCATTATCCATCAAAACTAGATTATGCAACCCAGCAATGGAATCATTACCCATCAAAACTAGATCACGCAACCCAGCAATGGATCATCATCCATCAAAACTAGATCACGCAACCCAGCAATGGAATTATTATCCATTGAAACTAGATCACGCAAACCCAGCAATGGATTCATTATCCATCAAAACTAAATCATGCAACCCAGCACTCGAATCATTATCCATCAGAACTAGATCATGCAACTCAGAAATGGACTCATTATTCATCAAAACTTGATCATGCAACCCAGCAATGGAATCATTATACATCAAAACTAGATCACACAACGCAGCAATGGATCATTATCCATCAAAACTTGATCACGCAACCCAGCAATGGATCATTATCCATCAAAACTAAATCATGCAACCCAGCAGTGGAATCATTATTCATCAGACTAGATCACGCAACTCAGCAATGGAATCATTATTCATCAAAACTTGATCATGCAACCCAGCAATGGAATCATTGTCCATCAAAACTAGATCACGCAACCCAGCAATGGAATCATTACCCATCAAAACTAGATCACGCAACCCAGCAATGGAATCGTTACCCATCAAAACTAGATCACGCAACCCAGCAATGGAATCATTATCCATCAAAAACATATGAAGCAACCCAGCAATGGAATCATTACCCATCAAAACTATATCACGCAACCCAGCAATGGAATCATTATCCATAAAAACTAGATTACGCAACCCAGCAATGGAATCATTACCCATCAAAACCAGATCACGCAACCCAGCAATGGAATCATTACCAATCAAAACTAGATCACGCGACCCAGCAATGGAATCATTACCCATCAAAACTAAATCACGCAACCCAGCAATGAAATCATTATCGATCAGAACTAGATCACACAACCCAGCAATGGAACCATTATCTATCAAAACTAGATCACGCAACCCAGTAATGGAATCATTACTCATCAAAAGTAGATCACGCAACCCAGCAATGGAATCATTACCCATCAAAACTAGATCACACAACCCAGCAATGGAATCATTATCCATCAGAACTAGATCACGCAGCTCAGCAATGGAATCATTATACATCAACACTAAATCATGCAACCCATCAATGGAATCATTATCTATCAAAACTAGATCACGCAACCAAGCAATGGAATCATTATCCATCAAAACTAGATCACGCAACCCAGCAATGGATCATTATCCATCAAAACTAGATCACGCAACCCAGCAATGGAATCATTATCCATCAAAACTAGATTATGCAACCCAGCAATGGAATCCTTACCCATCAAAACTAGATCACGCAACCCAGCAATGGAATCATTATCCATCAGAACTAGATTATGCAACCCAGCAATGGAATCATTACCCATCAAAACTAGATCACACAACCCATCAATGGATCATTATCCAACAAAACTAGATCACGCAACCCAGCAATGGAATTATTATCCATCAAAACTAGATCACGCAACCCAGCAATGGAATTATTATCCATCAAAACTAGATCACGCAACCCAGCAATGGAATCATTATCCATCACAACTAAACCATGCAACCCTGCACTGGAATGATTATCCATCAGAACTAGATCACGCAACTCACAAATGGACTCATTATTCATCAAAACTTGATCATGCAACCCAGCAATGGAATCATTATCCATCAAAACTAGATCACGCAACCCAGCAATGGATCATTATCCATCAAAACTTGATCATGCAACCCAGCAATGGATCATTATGCATCATAACTAGATCACGCAACTCAGAAATGGAATCATTATACATCAAAACTAAATCATGCAACCCATCAATGGAATCATTATCCATCAAAACTAGATCACGCAACCCAGCAATGGAATCATTATCTATCAAAACTAGATCACACAACCCAGCAATGGAATCATTATCTATCAAAACTAGATCATGCAACCCAGCAATGGAATCATTACCCATCAAAACTAGATCATGCAACCCAGCAATGGAATCATTATCCATCAGAACTAGATCACGCAACTCAGCAATGGAATCATTATACATCAAAACTAAATCATGCAACCCATCAATGGAATCATTATCCATCAAAACTAGATCACGCAACCCAGCAATGGAATCATTATCCATCAAAACTAGATCACGCATCCCAGCAATGGATCATTATCCATCAAAACTAGATCACACAAACCAGCAATGGAATCATTATCCATCAAAACTAGATTATGTAACCCAGCAATGGAATCATTACCCATCAAAACTAGATCACGCAACCCAGCAATGGATCATTATCAATCAAAACTAGATCACGCAACCCAGCAATGGAATTATTATCCATCAAAACTAGATCACGCAACCCAGCACTGGAATCATTATCCATCAGAACTAGATCATGCAACTCAGAAATGGACTCATTATTCATCAAAACTTGATCATGCAACCCAGCAATGGAATCATTATCCATCAAAACTTCAACACGCAACCCAGCAATGGATCATTATCCATCAAAACTAAATCATGCAACCCAGCAGTGGAATCATTATTCATCAGAACTAGATCACGCAACTCAGCAGTGGAATCATTATTCATCAAAACTTGATCATGCAACCCAGCAATGGAATCATTATCCATCAAAACTAGATCACGCAACCCAGCAATGGAATCATTACCCATCAAAACTAGATCACACAACCCAGCAATGGAATCATTACCCATCAAAACTATATCACGCAACCCAGCAATGGAATCATTATCCATCAAAAACAGATCACACAACCCAGCAATGGAATCATTACCCATCAAAACTATATCACGCAACCCAGCAATGGAATCATTATCCATAAAAACTAGATTACGCAACCCAGCAATGGAATCATTATCCATCAGAAGTAGATTATGCAAACCAGCAATGGAATCAATACCCATCAAAACTAGATCATGCAACCCAGCAATGGAATCATTATCCATCAAAACTAGATCACGCAACCCAGCAATGGAATCATTACCCATCAAAACTAGATCACGCAACCCAGCAATGGAATCATTACCCATCAAAACTAGATCACGCATACCAGCAATGGAATCATTATCCATCAAAACTAGATCACGCAACCCAGCAATGGAATCATTACCCATCAAAACTAGATCACGCAACCCAGCAATGGAATCATTACCCATCAAAACTAGATCACGCAACCCAGCAATGGAATAATTATCCATCAGAACTAGATCACGCAACTCAGCAATGGAATCATTATACATCAAAACTAAATCATGCAACCCATCAATGGAATCATTATCCATCAAAACTAGATCATGCAACCCAGCGATGGAATCATTATCCATCAAAACTAGATCACGCAACCCAGCAATGGATCATTATCCATCAAAAGTAGATCATGCAACCGAGCAATGGAATCATTATCCATCAAAACTAGATTATGCAACCCAGCAATGGAATCATTACCCATCAAAACTAGATCACACAACCCAGCAATAAATCATTATCCATCAAAACTAGATCACGCAACCCAGCAATGGAATTATTATCCATCAAAACTAGATCACACACCCAGCAATGGAATCATTATCCATCAAAACTAAATCATGCAACCCAGCAATGGAATCATTATACATCAAAACTAGATCATGCAACGCAGCAATGGATCATTATCCATCAAAACTTGATCACGCAACCCAGCAATGGATCATTATCCATCAAAACAAAATCATGCAACCCAGCAGTGGAATCATTATTCATCAGAACTAGATCACGCAACTCAGCAATGGAATCATTATTCATCAAAACTTGATCATGCAACCCAGCAATGGAATCATTATCCATCAAAACTAGATCATGCAACCCAGCAATGGAATCATTACCCATCAAAACTAGATCACGCAACCCAGCAATGGAATCATTACCCATCAAAACTAGATCACGCAACCCAGCAATGGAATCATTATCCATCAAAAACAGATGACGCAACCCAGCAATGGAATCATTACCCATCAAAACTATATCACGCAACCCAGCAATGGAATCGTTATCCATAAAAACTAGATTACGCAACCCAGCAATGGAATCATTACCCATCAAAAATAGATCACGCAACCCAGCAATGGAATCATTATCCATCAGAACTAGATTATGCAAACCAGCAATGGAATCATTGCCCATCAAAACTAGATCACGCAACCCAGCAATGGAATCATTACCCATCAAAACTAAATCACGCAACCCAGCAATGAAATCATTATCGATCAGAACTAGATCACGCAACCCAGCAATGGAATCATTACCTATCAAAACTAGATCACGCAACCCAGTAATGGAATCATTACTCATCAAAACTAGATCACGCAACCCAGCAATGGAATCATTACCCATCAAAACTAGATCACGCAACCCAGCAATGGAATCATTATCCATCAGAACTAGATCACGCAACTCAGCAATGGAATCATTATACATCAACACTAAATCATGCAACCCATCAATGGAATCATTATCCTTCAAAATTAGATCACGCAACCAAGCAATGGAATCATTATCCATCAAAACTAGATCACGCAACCCAGCAATGGATCATTATCCATCAAAGTTGGATCACGCAACCCAGCAATGGATCACTATCCATCAAAACTAGATCACGCAACCCAGCAATGGAATCATTACCCATCAAAACTAGATCACGCAACCCAGCAATGAAATCCTTATCCATCAGAACTAGATCACGCAACTCAGCAATGGAATCATTATACATCAACACTAAATCATGCAACCCATCAATGGAATCATTATCCTTCAAAATTAGATCACGCAACCAAGCAATGGAATCATTATCCATCAAAACTAGATCACGCAACCCAGCAATGGATCATTATCCATCAAAGTTGGATCACGCAACCCAGCAATGGATCACTATCCATCAAAACTAGATCACGCAACCCAGCAATGGAATCATTATCCATCAGAACTAGTTTATGCAACCCAGCAATGGAATCATTACCTATCGAAACTAGATCACGCAACCCATCAATGGATCATTATCCATCAATACTAGATCACGCAACCCAGCAATGGAATTATTATCCATCAAAACTAGATCACGCAACCCAGCAATGGAATCATTATCCATCAAAACTAAATCATGCAACCCAACACTGGAATCATTATCCATCAGAACTAGATCACGCAACCCAGCAATGGATCATTATCCATCAAAACTAGATCACACAACCCAGCAATGGAATTATTATGCATCAAAACTAGATCACGCAACCCAGCAATGGAATTATTATCCATCAAAACTAGATCACGCAACTCAGTAATGGAATCATTACTCATCAAAAGTAGATCACGCAACCCAGCAATGGAATCATTATCGATCAGAACTAGATCACACAACCCAGCAATGGAATCATTATCTATCAAAACTAGATCACGCAACCCAGTAATGGAATCATTATCCATCAAAACTAGATCACGCAACCCAGCAATGGATCATTATCCATCAAAACTAGATCACGCAACCCAGCAATGGAATCATTATCCATCAAAACTAGATTATGCAACCCAGCAATGGAATCCTTACCCATCAAAACTAGATCACGCAACCCAGCAATGGAATCATTATCCATCAGAACTAGATTATGCAACCCAGCAATGGAATCATTACCCATCAAAACTAGATCACGCAACCCATCAATGGATCATTATCCAACAAAACTAGATCACGCAACCCAGCAATGGAATTATTATCCATCAAAACTAGATCACGCAACCCAGCAATGGAATTATTATCCATCAAAACTAGATCACGCAACCCAGCAATGGAATCATTATCCATCACAACTAAACCATGCAACCCTGCACTGGAATCATTATCCATCAGAACTAGATCACGCAACTCACAAATGGACTCATTATTCATCAAAACTTGATCATGCAACCCAGCAATGGAATCATTATCCATCAAAACTAGATCACGCAACCCAGCAATGGATCATTATCCATCAAAACTTGATCATGCAACCCAGCAATCGATCATTATGCATCATAACTAGATCACGCAACTCAGCAATGGAATCTTTATACATCAAAACTAAATCATGCAACCCATCAATGGAATCATTATCCATCAAAACTAGATCACGCAACCCAGCAATGGAATCATTATCTATCAAAACTAGATCACACAACCCAGCAATGGAATCATTATCTATCAAAACTAGATCATGCAACCCAGCAATGGAATCATTACCCATCAAAACTAGATCATGCAACCCAGCAATGGAATCATTATCCATCAGAACTAGATCACGCAACTCAGCAATGGAATCATTATACATCAAAACTAAATCATGCAACCCATCAATGGAATCATTATCCATCAAAACTAGATCACGCAACCCAGCAATGGAATCATTACCCATCAAAACTAGATCACGCAACCCAGCAATGGAATCATTATCCATCAAAAACATATGAAGCAACCCAGCAATGGAATCATTACCCATCAAAACTATATCACGCAACCCAGCAATGGAATCATTATCCATAAAAACTAGATTACGCAACCCAGCAATGGAATCATTACCCATCAAAACTAGATCACGCAACCCAGCAATGGAATCATTATCCATCAGAACTAGATTATGCAAACCAGCAATGGAATCATTACCAATCAAAACTAGATCACGCGACCCAGCAATGGAATCATTACCCATCAAAACTAAATCACGCAACCCAGCAATGAAATCATTATCGATCAGAACTAGATCACACAACCCAGCAATGGAATCATTATCTATCAAAACTAGATCACGCAACCCAGTAATGGAATCATTACCCATCAAAACTAGATCACACAACCCAGCAATGGAATCATTATCCATCAGAACTAGATCACGCAACTCAGCAATGGAATCATTATACATCAACACTAAATCATGCAACCCATCAATGGAATCATTATCTATCAAAACTAGATCACGCAACCAAGCAATGGAATCATTATCCATCAAAACTAGATCACACAACCCAGCAATGGATCATTATCCATCAAAACTAGATCACGCAACCCAGCAATGGAATCATTATCCATCAAAACTAGATTATGCAACCCAGCAATGGAATCCTTACCCATCAAAACTAGATCACGCAACCCAGCAATGGAATCATTATCCATCAGAACTAGATTATGCAACCCAGCAATGGAATCATTACCCATCAAAACTAGATCACGCAACCCATCAATGGATCATTATCCAACAAAACTAGATCACGCAACCCAGCAATGGAATTATTATCCATCAAAACTAGATCACGCAACCCAGCAATGGAATTATTATCCATCAAAACTAGATCACGCAACCCAGCAATGGAATCATTATCCATCACAACTAAACCATGCAACCCTGCACTGGAATGATTATCCATCAGAACTAGATCACGCAACTCACAAATGGACTCATTATTCATCAAAACTTGATCATGCAACCCAGCAATGGAATCATTATCCATCAAAACTAGATCACGCAACCCAGCAATGGATCATTATCCATCAAAACTTGATCATGCAACCCAGCAATGGATCATTATGCATCATAACTAGATCACGCAACTCAGAAATGGAATCATTATACATCAAAACTAAATCATGCAACCCATCAATGGAATCATTATCCATCAAAACTAGATCACGCAACCCAGCAATGGAATCATTATCTATCAAAACTAGATCACACAACCCAGCAATGGAATCATTATCTATCAAAACTAGATCATGCAACCCAGCAATGGAATCATTACCCATCAAAACTAGATCATGCAACCCAGCAATGGAATCATTATCCATCAGAACTAGATCACGCAACTCAGCAATGGAATCATTATACATCAAAACTAAATCATGCAACCCATCAATGGAATCATTATCCATCAAAACTAGATCACGCAACCCAGCACTGGAATCATTATCCATCAGAACTAGATCATGCAACTCAGAAATGGACTCATTATTCATCAAAACTTGATCATGCAACCCAGCAATGGAATCATTATCCATCAAAACTTCAACACGCAACCCAGCAATGGATCATTATCCATCAAAACTAAATCATGCAACCCAGCAGTGGAATCATTATTCATCAGAACTAGATCACGCAACTCAGCAGTGGAATCATTATTCATCAAAACTTGATCATGCAACCCAGCAATGGAATCATTATCCATCAAAACTAGATCACGCAACCCAGCAATGGATCATTATCCATCAAAACTAGATCACACAAACCAGCAATGGAATCATTACCCATCAAAACTAGATCACGCAACCCAGCAATGGATCATTATCCATCAAAACTAGATCACGCAACCCAGCAATGGAATTATTATCCATCAAAACTAGATCACGCAACCCAGCACTGGAATCATTATCCATCAGAACTAGATCATGCAACTCAGAAATGGACTCATTATTCATCAAAACTTGATCATGCAACCCAGCAATGGAATCATTATCCATCAAAACTTCAACACGCCACCCAGCAATGGATCATTATCCATCAAAACTAAATCATGCAACCCAGCAGTGGAATCATTATTCATCAGAACTAGATCACGCAACTCAGCAGTGGAATCATTATTCATCAAAACTTGATCATGCAACCCAGCAATGGAATCATTACCCATCAAAACTAGATCACGCAACCCAGCAATGGATCATTATCCATCAAAACTAGATCACGCAACCCAGCAATGGAATTATTATCCATCAAAACTAGATCACGCAACCCAGCACTGGAATCATTATCCATCAGAACTAGATCATGCAACTCAGAAATGGACTCATTATTCATCAAAACTTGATCATGCAACCCAGCAATGGAATCATTATCCATCAAAACTTCAACACGCAACCCAGCAATGGATCATTATCCATCAAAACTAAATCATGCAACCCAGCAGTGGAATCATTATTCATCAGAACTAGATCACGCAACTCAGCAGTGGAATCATTATTCATCAAAACTTGATCATGCAACCCAGCAATGGAATCATTATCCATCAAAACTAGATCACTCAACCCAGCAATGGAATCATTACCCATCAAAACTAGATCACGCAACCCAGCAATGGAATCATTACCCATCAAAACTATATCACGCAACCCAGCAATGGAATCATTATCCATCAAAAACAGATCACACAACCCAGCAATGGAATCATTACCCATCAAAACTATATCACGCAACCCAGCAATGGAATCATTATCCATAAAAACTAGATTACGCAACCCAGCAATGGAATCATTAACCATCAAAACTAGATCACGCAACCCAGCAATGGAATCATTATCCATCAGAAGTAGATTATGCAAACCAGCAATGGAATCAATACCCATCAAAACTAGATCATGCAACCCAGCAATGGAATCATTATCCATCAAAACTAGATCACGCAACCCAGCAATGGAATCATTACCCATCAAAACTAGATCACGCAACCCAGCAATGGAATCATTACCCATCAAAACTAGATCACGCATACCAGCAATGGAATCATTATCCATCAAAACTAGATCACGCAACCCAGCAATGGAATCATTACCCATCAAAACTAGATCACGCAACCCAGCAATGGAATCATTACCCATCAAAACTAGATCACGCAACCCAGCAATGGAATAATTATCCATCAGAACTAGATCACGCAACTCAGCAATGGAATCATTATATATCAAAACTAAATCATGCAACCCATCAATGGAATCATTATCCATCAAAACTAGATCACGCAACCCAGCGATGGAATCATTATCCATCAAAACTAGATCACGCAACCCAGCAATGGATCATTATCCATCAAAAGTAGATCATGCAACCGAGCAATGGAATCATTATCCATCAAAACTAGATTATGCAACCCAGCAATGGAATCATTACCCATCAAAACTAGATCACACAACCCAGCAATAAATCATTATCCATCAAAACTAGATCACGCAACCCAGCAATGGAATTATTATCCATCAAAACTAGATCACACACCCAGCAATGGAATCATTATCCATCAAAACTAGATCACGCAACCCAGCAATGGATCATTATCCATCAAAACTTGATCATGCAACCCAGCAATGGATCATTATGCATCATAACTAGATCACGCAACTCAGAAATGGAATCATTATACATCAAAACTAAATCATGCAACCCATCAATGGAATCATTATCCATCAAAACTAGATCACGCAACCCAGCAATGGAATCATTATCTATCAAAACTAGATCACACAACCCAGCAATGGAATCATTATCTATCAAAACTAGATCATGCAACCCAGCAATGGAATCATTACCCATCAAAACTAGATCATGCAACCCAGCAATGGAATCATTATCCATCAGAACTAGATCACGCAACTCAGCAATGGAATCATTATACATCAAAACTAAATCATGCAACCCATCAATGGAATCATTATCCATCAAAACTAGATCACGCAACCCAGCACTGGAATCATTATCCATCAGAACTAGATCATGCAACTCAGAAATGGACTCATTATTCATCAAAACTTGATCATGCAACCCAGCAATGGAATCATTATCCATCAAAACTTCAACACGCAACCCAGCAATGGATCATTATCCATCAAAACTAAATCATGCAACCCAGCAGTGGAATCATTATTCATCAGAACTAGATCACGCAACTCAGCAGTGGAATCATTATTCATCAAAACTTGATCATGCAACCCAGCAATGGAATCATTATCCATCAAAACTAGATCACGCAACCCAGCAATGGATCATTATCCATCAAAACTAGATCACACAAACCAGCAATGGAATCATTACCCATCAAAACTAGATCACGCAACCCAGCAATGGATCATTATCCATCAAAACTAGATCACGCAACCCAGCAATGGAATTATTATCCATCAAAACTAGATCACGCAACCCAGCACTGGAATCATTATCCATCAGAACTAGATCATGCAACTCAGAAATGGACTCATTATTCATCAAAACTTGATCATGCAACCCAGCAATGGAATCATTATCCATCAAAACTTCAACACGCCACCCAGCAATGGATCATTATCCATCAAAACTAAATCATGCAACCCAGCAGTGGAATCATTATTCATCAGAACTAGATCACGCAACTCAGCAGTGGAATCATTATTCATCAAAACTTGATCATGCAACCCAGCAATGGAATCATTACCCATCAAAACTAGATCACGCAACCCAGCAATGGATCATTATCCATCAAAACTAGATCACGCAACCCAGCAATGGAATTATTATCCATCAAAACTAGATCACGCAACCCAGCACTGGAATCATTATCCATCAGAACTAGATCATGCAACTCAGAAATGGACTCATTATTCATCAAAACTTGATCATGCAACCCAGCAATGGAATCATTATCCATCAAAACTTCAACACGCAACCCAGCAATGGATCATTATCCATCAAAACTAAATCATGCAACCCAGCAGTGGAATCATTATTCATCAGAACTAGATCACGCAACTCAGCAGTGGAATCATTATTCATCAAAACTTGATCATGCAACCCAGCAATGGAATCATTATCCATCAAAACTAGATCACTCAACCCAGCAATGGAATCATTACCCATCAAAACTAGATCACGCAACCCAGCAATGGAATCATTACCCATCAAAACTATATCACGCAACCCAGCAATGGAATCATTATCCATCAAAAACAGATCACACAACCCAGCAATGGAATCATTACCCATCAAAACTATATCACGCAACCCAGCAATGGAATCATTATCCATAAAAACTAGATTACGCAACCCAGCAATGGAATCATTAACCATCAAAACTAGATCACGCAACCCAGCAATGGAATCATTATCCATCAGAAGTAGATTATGCAAACCAGCAATGGAATCAATACCCATCAAAACTAGATCATGCAACCCAGCAATGGAATCATTATCCATCAAAACTAGATCACGCAACCCAGCAATGGAATCATTACCCATCAAAACTAGATCACGCAACCCAGCAATGGAATCATTACCCATCAAAACTAGATCACGCATACCAGCAATGGAATCATTATCCATCAAAACTAGATCACGCAACCCAGCAATGGAATCATTACCCATCAAAACTAGATCACGCAACCCAGCAATGGAATCATTACCCATCAAAACTAGATCACGCAACCCAGCAATGGAATAATTATCCATCAGAACTAGATCACGCAACTCAGCAATGGAATCATTATATATCAAAACTAAATCATGCAACCCATCAATGGAATCATTATCCATCAAAACTAGATCACGCAACCCAGCGATGGAATCATTATCCATCAAAACTAGATCACGCAACCCAGCAATGGATCATTATCCATCAAAAGTAGATCATGCAACCGAGCAATGGAATCATTATCCATCAAAACTAGATTATGCAACCCAGCAATGGAATCATTACCCATCAAAACTAGATCACACAACCCAGCAATAAATCATTATCCATCAAAACTAGATCACGCAACCCAGCAATGGAATTATTATCCATCAAAACTAGATCACACACCCAGCAATGGAATCATTATCCATCAAAACTAAATCATGCAACCCAGCAATGGAATCATTATACATCAAAACTAGATCATGCAACGCAGCAATGGATCATTATCCATCAAAACTTGATCACGCAACCCAGCAATGGATCATTATCCATCAAAACTAAATCATGCAACCCAGCAGTGGAATCATTATTCATCAGAACTAGATCACGCAACTCAGCAATGGAATCATTATTCATCAAAACTTGATCATGCAACCCAGCAATGGAATCATTATCCATCAAAACTAGATCACGCAACCCAGCAATGGAATCATTACCCATCAAAACTAGATCACGCAACCCAGCAATGGAATCATTACCCATCAAAACTAGATCACGCAACCCAGCAATGGAATCATTACCCATCAAAACTATATCACGCAACCCAGCAATGGAATCATTACCCATCAAAACTATATCACGCAACCCAGCAATGGAATCGTTATCCATAAAAACTAGATTACGCAACCCAGCAATGGAATCATTACCCATCAAAAATAGATCACGCAACCCAGCAATGGAATCATTATCCATCAGAACTAGATTATGCAAACCAGCAATGGAATCATTGCCCATGAAAACTAGATCACGCAACCCAGCAATGGAATCATTACCCATCAAAACTAAATCACGCAACCCAGCAATGAAATCATTATCGATCAGAACTAGATCACGCAACCCAGCAATGGAATCATTACCTATCAAAACTAGATCACGCAGCCCAGTAATGGAATCATTACTCATCAAAACTAGATCACGCAACCCAGCAATGGAATCATTACCCATCAAAACTAGATCACGCAACCCAGCAATGGAATCATTATCCATCAGAACTAGATCACGCAACTCAGCAATGGAATCATTATACATCAACACTAAATCATGCAACCCATCAATGGAATCATTATCCTTCAAAATTAGATCACGCAACCAAGCAATGGAATCATTATCCATCAAAACTAGATCACGCAACCCAGCAATGGATCATTATCCATCAAAGTTGGATCACGCAACCCAGCAATGGATCACTATCCATCAAAACTAGATCACGCAACCCAGCAATGGAATCATTACCCATCAAAACTAGATCACGCAACCCAGCAATGAAATCCTTATCCATCAGAACTAGATCACGCAACTCAGCAATGGAATCATTATACATCAACACTAAATCATGCAACCCATCAATGGAATCATTATCCTTCAAAATTAGATCACGCAACCAAGCAATGGAATCATTATCCATCAAAACTAGATCACACAACCCAGCAATGGATCATTATCCATCAAAGTTGGATCACGCAACCCAGCAATGGATCACTATCCATCAAAACTAGATCACGCAACCCAGCAATGGAATCATTATCCATCAGAACTAGTTTATGCAACCCAGCAATGGAATCATTACCTATCGAAACTAGATCACGCAACCCATCAATGGATCATTATCCATCAATACTAGATCACGCAACCCAGCAATGGAATTATGATCCATCAAAACTAGATCACGCAACCCAGCAATGGAATCATTATCCATCAAAACTAAATTATGCAACCCAACACTGGAATCATTATCCATCAGAACTTGATCACGCAACCCAGCAATGGATCATTATCCATCAAAACTAGATCACACAACCCAGCAATGGAATTATTATGCATCAAAACTAGATCACGCAACCCAGCAATGGAATTATTATCCATCAAAACTAGATCACGCAACCCAGTAATGGAATCATTACTCATCAAAAGTAGATCACGCAACCCAGCAATGGAATCATTATCGATCAGAACTAGATCACACAACCCAGCAATGGAATCATTATCTATCAAAACTAGATCACGCAACCCAGTAATGGAATCATTACTCATCAAAAGTAGATCACGCAACCCAGCAATGGAATCATTACCCATCAAAACTAGATCACACAACCCAGCAATGGAATCATTATCCATCAGAACTAGATCACGCAACTCAGCAGTGGAATCATTATACATCAACACTAAATCATGCAACCCAGTAATGGAATCATTACTCATCAAAAGTAGATCATGCAACCCAGCAATGGAATCATTACCCATCAAAACTAGATCACACAACCCAGCAATGAAATCATTATCTATCAAAACTAGATCACGCAACCAAGCAATGGAATCATTATCCATCAAAACTAGATCACGCAACCCAGCAATGGATCATTATCCATCAAAACTAGATCACGCAACCCAGCAATGGAATCATTATCCATCAAAACTAGATTATGCAACCCAGCAATGGAATCCTTACCCATCAAAACTAGATCACGCAACCCAGCAATGGAATCATTATCCATTAGAACGAGATTATGCAACCCAGCAATGGAATCATTACCCATCAAAACTAGATCACGCAACCCATCAATGGATCATTATCCAACAAAACTAGATCACGCAACCCAGCAATGGAATTATTATCCATCAAAACTAGATCACGCAACCCAGCAATGGAATCATTATCCATCACAACTAAACCATGCAACCCTGCACTGGAATCATTATCCATCAGAACTAGATCACGCAACTCACAAATGGACTCATTATTCATCAAAACTTGATCATGCAACCCAGCAATGGAATCATTATCCATCAAAACTAGATCACGCAACCCAGCAATGGATCATTATCCATCAAAACTTGATCATGCAACCCAGCAATGGATCATTATGCATCATAACTAGATCACGCAACTCAGCAATGGAATCATTATACATCAAAACTAAATCATGCAACCCATCAATGGAATCATTATCCATCAAAACTAGATCACGCAACCCAGCAATGGAATCATTATCTATCAAAACTAGATCACACAACCCAGCAATGGAATCATTATCTATCAAAACTAGATCATGCAACCCAGCAATGGAATCATTACCCATAAAACTAGATCATGCAACCCAGCAATGGAATCATTATCCATCAGAACTAGATCACGCAACTCAGCAATGGAATCATTATACATCAAAACTAAATCATGCAACCCATCAATGGAATCATTATCCATCAAAACTAGATCACGCAACCCAGCAATGGAATCATTATCCATCAAAACTAGATCACGCAACCCAGCAATGGATCATTATCCATCAAAACTAGATCACACAAACCAGCAATGGAATCATTATCCATCAAAACTAGATTATGTAACCCAGCAATGGAATCATTACCCATCAAAACTAGATCACGCAACCCAGCAATGGATCATTATCCATCAAAACTAGATCACGCAACCCAGCAATGGAATTATTATCCATCAAAACTAGATCACGCAACCCAGCACTGGAATCATTATCCATCAGAACTAGATCATGCAACTCAGAAATGGACTCATTATTCATCAAAACTTGATCATGCAACCCAGCAATGGAATCATTATCCATCAAAACTTCAACACGCAACCCAGCAATGGATCATTATCCATCAAAACTAAATCATGCAACCCAGCAGTGGAATCATTATTCATCAGAACTAGATCACGCAACTCAGCAGTGGAATCATTATTCATCAAAACTTGATCATGCAACCCAGCAATGGAATCATTATCCATCAAAACTAGATCACGCAACCCAGCAATGGAATCATTACCCATCAAAACTAGATCACGCAACCCAGCAATGGAATCATTACCCATCAAAACTATATCACGCAACCCAGCAATGGAATCATTATCCATCAAAAACAGATCACACAACCCAGCAATGGAATCATTACCCATCAAAACTATATCACGCAACCCAGCAATGGAATCATTATCCATAAAAACTAGATTACGCAACCCAGCAATGGAATCATTACCCATCAAAACTAGATCACGCAACCCAGCAATGGAATCATTATCCATCAGAAGTAGATTATGCAAACCAGCAATGGAATCAATACCCATCAAAACTAGATCATGCAACCCAGCAATGGAATCATTATCCATCAAAACTAGATCACGCAACCCAGCAATGGAATCTTTACCCATCAAAACTAGATCATGCAACCCAGCAATGGAATCATTACCCATCAAAACTAGATCACGCATACCAGCAATGGAATCATTATCCATCAAAACTAGATCACGCAACCCAGCAATGGAATCATTACCCATCAAAACTAGATCACGCAACCCAGCAATGGAATCATTACCCATCAAAACTAGATCACGCAACCCAGCAATGGAATAATTATCCATCAGAACTAGATCACGCAACTCAGCAATGGAATCATTATACATCAAAACTAAATCATGCAACCCATCAATGGAATCATTATCCATCAAAACTAGATCACGCAACCCAGCGATGGAATCATTATCCATCAAAACTAGATCACGCAACCCAGCAATGGATCATTATCCATCAAAAGTAGATCATGCAACCGAGCAATGGAATCATTATCCATCAAAACTAGATTATGCAACCCAGCAATGGAATCATTACCCATCAAAACTAGATCACACAACCCAGCAATAAATCATTATCCATCAAAACTAGATCACGCAACCCAGCAATGGAATTATTATCCATCAAAACTAGATCACACACCCAGCAATGGAATCATTATCCATCAAAACTAAATCATGCAACCCAGCAATGGAATCATTATACATCAAAACTAGATCACGCAACGCAGCAATGGATCATTATCCATCAAAACTTGATCACACAACCCAGCAATGGATCATTATCCATCAAAACTAAATCATGCAACCCAGCAGTGGAATCATTATTCATCAGAACTAGATCACGCAACTCAGCAATGGAATCATTATTCATCAAAACTTGATCATGCAACCCAGCAATGGAATCATTATCCATCAAAACTAGATCACGCAACCCAGCAATGGAATCATTACCCATCAAAACTAGATCACGCAACCCAGCAATGGAATCATTACCCATCAAAACTAGATCACCCAACCCAGCAATGGAATCATTATCCATCAAAAACAGATGACGCAACCCAGCAATGGAATCATTACCCATCAAAACTATATCACGCAACCCAGCAATGGAATTGTTATCCATAAAAACTAGATTACGCAACCCAGCAATGGAATCATTACCCATCAAAAATAGATCACGCAACCCAGCAATGGAATCATTATCCATCAGAACTAGATTATGCAAACCAGCAATGGAATCATTGCCCATCAAAACTAGATCACGCAACCCAGCAATGGAATCATTACCCATCAAAACTAAATCACGCAACCCAGCAATGAAATCATTATCGATCAGAACTAGATCACGCAACCCAGCAATGGAATCATTACCTATCAAAACTAGATCACGCAACCCAGTAATGGAATCATTACTCATCAAAACTAGATCACGCAACCCAGCAATGGAATCATTACCCATCAAAACTAGATCACGCAACCCAGCAATGGAATCATTATCCATCAGAACTAGATCACGCAACTCAGCAATGGAATCATTATACATCAACACTAAATCATGCAACCCATCAATGGAATCATTATCCTTCAAAATTAGATCACGCAACCAAGCAATGGAATCATTATCCATCAAAACTAGATCACGCAACCCAGCAATGGATCATTATCCATCAAAGTTGGATCACGCAACCCAGCAATGGATCACTATCCATCAAAACTAGGTCACGCAACCCAGCAATGGAATCATTACCCATCAAAACTAGATCACGCAACCCAGCAATGAAATCCTTATCCATCAGAACTAGATCACGCAACTCAGCAATGGAATCATTATACATCAACACTAAATCATGCAACCCATCAATGGAATCATTATCCTTCAAAATTAGATCACGCAACCAAGCAATGGAATCATTATCCATCAAAACTAGATCACGCAACCCAGCAATGGATCATTATCCATCAAAGTTGGATCAAGCAACCCAGCAATGGATCACTATCCATCAAAACTAGATCACGCAACCCAGCAATGGAATCATTATCCATCAGAACTAGTTTATGCAACCCAGCAATGGAATCATTACCTATCGAAACTAGATCACGCAACCCATCAATGGATCATTATCCATCAATACTAGATCACGCAACCCAGCAATGGAATTATTATCCATCAAAACTAGATCACGCAACCCAGCAATGGAATCATTATCCATCAAAACTAAATCATGCAACCCAACACTGGAATCATTATCCATCAGAACTAGATCACGCAACCCAGCAATGGATCATTATCCATCAAAACTAGATCACACAACCCAGCAATGGAATTATTATGCATCAAAACTAGATCACGCAACCCAGCAATGGAATTATTATCCATCAAAACTAGATCACGCAACCCAGCAATGGAATCATTATCCATCAAAACTAAACCATGCAACCCAGCACTGGAATCATTATCCATCAGAACTAGATCACGCAACTCAGAAATGGACTCATTATTCATCAAAACTTGATCATGCAACCCAGCAATGGAATCATTATCCATCAAAACTAGATCACGCAACGCAGCAATGGATCATTATCCATCAAAACTTGATCACGCAACCCAGCAATGGATCATTATCCATCAAAACTAGATCACGCAACTCAGCAATGGAATCATTATACATGAAAACTAAATCATGCAACCCATCAATGGATCATTATCCATCAAAACTTGATCACGCAACCCAGCAATGGATCATTATCCATCAAAACTAGATCACGCAACTCAGCAATGGAATCATTATACATGAAAACTAAATCATGCAACCCATCAATGGAATCATTATCCATCAAAACTAGATCACGGAACCCAGCAATGGAATCATTACCCATCAAAATTAGATCATGCAACCCAGCAATGGAATAATTATCCATCAGAACTAGATCAAGCAACTCAGCAATGGAATCATTATACATCAACACTAAATCATGCAACCCATCAATGGAATCATTATCCATCAAAACTAGATCACGCAACCCAGCAATGGAATCATTATCCATCAAAACTAGATCACGCAACCCAGCAATGGATCATTATCCATCAAAGCTAGATCACGCAACCCAGCAATGGATCATTATCCATCAAAACTAGATCACGCAACCCAGCAATGGAATCATTATCCATCAAAACTAGATTATGCAACCCAGCAATGGAATCAGTACCCATCAAAACTAGATCACGCAACCCAGCAATGGAATCATTATCCATCAGAACTAGATTATGCAACCTAGCAATGGAATCATTACCCATCAAAACTAGATCACGCAACCCATCAATGGATCATTATCCATCAAAACTAGATCACGCAACCCAGCAATGGAATTATTATCCAACAAAACTAGATCACGCAACCCAGCAATGGATTAATTATCCATCAAAACTAAATCATGCAACCCAGCACTGGAATCATTATCCATCAGAACTAGATCGTGCAACCCAGAAATGGATCATTATCGATCAAAACTAGATCACGCAACCCAGCAATGGATCATTATCCATCAAAACTAAATCATGCAACCCAGCAGTGGAATCATTATCCATCAGTACTAGATCAAGCAACTCAGCAATGGAATCATTATTCATCAAAACTTGATCGTGCAACCCAGCCATGGAATCATTATCCATCAAAACTAGATCACGCAACCCAGCAATGGAATTATTATCCATCAAAACTAGATCACGCAACCCAGCAATGGAATCATTATCCATCAAAACTAAATCATGCAACCCAGCACTGGAATCATTATCCATCAGAACTAGATCACGCAACTCAGAAATGGACTCATTATTCATCAAAACTTGATCATGCAACCCAGCAATGGAATCATTATCCATCAATACTAGATCACACAACCCAGCAATGGATCATTATCCATCAAAACTTGATGACGCAACCCAGCAATGGATCATTATCCATCAAAACTAAATCATGCAACCCAGCAATGGAATCATTATCCATCAGAACTAGATCACGCAACCCAGCAATGGAATCATTATCCATCAAAACTAGATTATGCAACCCAGCAATGGAATCATTACCCATCAAAACTAGATCATGCAACCCAGCAATGGATCATTATCCATCAAAACTAGATCACGCAACCCAGCAATGGAATTATTATCCATCAAAACTAGATCACGCAACCCAGCAATGGAATCATTATCCATCAAAACTAAATCATGCAACCCAGCAATGGAATCATTATCCATCAGAACTAGATCACGCAACCCAGCAATGGAATCAATATCCATCAAAACTAGATTATGCAACCCAGCAATGGATCATTACCCATCAAAACTTGATGACGCAACCCAGCAATGGAATCATTATCCATTAAAACTAGATCACGCAACCCAGCAATGGAATCATTATCCATCAAAACTAGATTATGCAACCCAGCAATGGAATCATTACCCATCAAAACTAGATCACGCAACCCAGCAATGGATCATTATCCATCAAAACTAGATCACGCAACCCAGCAATGGAATCATTATCCATCAGAACTAGATCACGCAACCCAGCAATGGAATCATTATCCATCAAAACTAGATTATGCAACCCAGCAATGGAATCATTACCCATCAAAACTAGATCACACAACCCAGCAATGGATCATTATCCATCAAAACTAGATCACGCAACCCAGCAATGGAATTATTATCCATCAAAACTAAATCACGCAACCCAGCAATGGAATCATTATCCATCAAAACTAAATCATGCAACCCAGTACTGGAATCATTATCCATCAGAAATAGATCACGCAACCCAGCAATGGATCATTATCCATCAAAACTAGATCACGCAAACCAGCAATGGAATCATTACCCATCAAAACTAGATCACGCAACCCAGCAATGGATCATTATCCATCAAAACCAGATCACGCAACCCAGCATTGGATCATTATCCATCAAAACTAAATCATGCAACCCAGCAGTGGAATCATTATCCATCAAAACTAGATCACGCAACCCAGCAATGGAATCATTATCCATCATAACTAGATCACGCAACTCGGCAATGGAATCATTATACATCAAAACTAAATCACGCAACCCATCAATGGAATCATTATCCATCAAAACTAGATCACGCAACCCAGCAATGGAATCATTATCCATCAAAACTAGATCACGCAACCCAGCAATGGATCATTATCCATCAAAACTAGATCACGCAACCCAGCAATGGAATCATTATCCATCAAAACTAGATTAAGCAACCCAGCAATGGAATCATTACCCATCAAAACTATATCACGCAACCCAGCAATGGATCATTATCCATCAAAACTAGATCACGCAACCCAGCAATGGAATTATTATCCATCAAAACTAGATCACGCAACCCAGCAATGGAATCATTATCCATCAAAACTAAATCATGCAACACAGCACTGGAATCATTATCCATCAGAACTAGATCACGCAACCCAGCAATGGAATCATTATTCATCAAAACTTGATCATGCAACCCAGCAATGGAATCATTATCCATCAAAACTATATCACGCAACCCAGCAATGGATCATTATCCATCAAACTTGATCACGCAACCCAGCAATGGATCATTATCCATCAAAACTAAATCATGCAACCCAGCAGCGGAATCATTATTCATCAGAAGTAGATCACGCAACTCAGCAATGGAATCATTATTCATCTAATCTTGATCAATCAACCCAGCAATGGAATCATTATCCATCAAAACTAGATCACGCAACCCAGCAATGGAATCATTACCCATCAAAACCAGATCATGCAACCCAGCAATGGAATCATTACCCATCAAAACCAGATCACGCAACCCAGCAATGGAATCATTATCCATAAAAACTAGATTACGCAACCCAGCAATGGAATCATTACCCATCAAAACTAGATCATGCAACCCAGCAATGGAATCATTATCCATCAGAACTAGATTATGCAACCCAGCAATGGAATCATTACCCATCAAAACTAGATCACGCAACCCAGCAATGGAATCATTACCCATCAAAGCTAAATCACGCAACCCAGCAATGAAATCATTATCGATCAGTACTAGATCACGCAACCCAGAAATGGAATCATTATCTATCAAAACTAGATCACGCAACCCAGTAATGGAATCATTACCCATCAAAACTAGATCACGCAACTCAGCAATGGAATCATTATACATCAACACTAAATCATGCATCCCATCAATGGAATCATTATCCATCAAAACTAGATCACGCAACCCAGCAATGGAATCATTATCCATCAAAACTAAATCACGCAACCCAGCAATTGATCATTATCCATCAAAGCTAGATCACGCAACCCAGCAATGGATCATTATCCATCAAAACTAGATCGCGCAACCCAGCAATGGAATCATTATCCTTCAAAACTAGATTATGCAACCCAGCAATGGAATCATTACCCATCAAAACTAGATCACGCAACCCAGCAATGGAATCATTATCCATCAGAACTAGATTATGCAACCCAGCAATGGAATCATTACCCATCAAAACTAGATCACGCAACCCATCAATGGATCATTATCCATCAAAACTAGATCACGCAACCCAGCAATGGAATTATTATCCATCAAAACTAGATCACGCAACCCAGCAATGGAATTATTATCCATCAAAACTAAATCATGCAACCCAGCACTGGAATCATTATCCATCAGAACTAAGTCATGCAACCCAGAAATTGATCATTATCGATCAAAACTAGATCACACAACCCAGCAATGGATCATTATCCATCAAAACTAAAACATGCAACCCAGCAGTGGAATTATTATCCATCAGAACTAGATCAAGCAACTCAGCAATGGAATCATTATTCATCAAAACTTGATCGTGCAACCCAGCAATGGAATCATTATCCATCAAAACTAGATCACGCAACCCAGCAATGGAATCATTATCCATCAAAACTAGATCACGCAACCCAGCAATGGAATCATTATCCATCAAAACTAAATCATGCAACCCAGCACTGGAATCATTATCCATCAGAACTAGATCACGCAACTCAGAAATGGACTCATTATTCATCAAAACTTGATCATGCAACCCAGCAATGGAATCATTATCCATCAAAACTAGATCACGCAACCCAGCAATGGATCATTATCCATCAAAACTTGATGACACAACCCTGCAATGGATCATTATCCATCAAAACTAAATCATGCAACCCAGCAGCGGAATCATTATCCATCAAAACTAGATCACGCAACCAGGCAATGGAATCATTATCCATCAAAACTATATCATGCAACCCAGCAGCGGAATCATTATCCATCAAAACTAGATCACGCAACCCAGCAATGGAATCATTATCCATCAAAACTAAATCATGCAACCCAGCACTGGAATCATTATCCATCAGAACTAGATCACACAACTCAGAAATGGACTCATTATTCATCAAAACTTGATCATGCAACCCAGCAATGGATCATTATCCATCAAAACTTGATGACGCAACCCAGCAACGGATCATTATCCATCAAAACTAGATCACGCAACCCAGCAATGGATCATTATCCATCAAAACTAAATCACGCAACCCAGCAATGGATCATTATCCATCAAAACTTGATGACGCAACCTAGCAATGGATCATTATCCATCAAAACTAGATCACGCAACCCAGCAATGGATCATTATCCATCAAAACTTGATGACGCAACCCAGCAATGGATCATTATCCATCAAAACTAAATCATGCAACCCAGCAGTGGAATCATTATTCATCAAAACTTGATCATGCAACCCAGCAATGGAATCATTATCCATAAAAATTAGATCACGCAACCCAGCAATATAATTATTATCCATCAAAACTAGATCACGCAACCCAGCAATGGAATCATTATCCATCAAAACTAAATCATGCAACCCAGTGTGATGCTGGAAATGTATCAGAGGGACAGGGCCTCTGAATCCTTGTCCTCTTCTGCCTTTTATCGTGTGTTCTGTTATGTTTTCTGCCCAGGAATCCATTTGGGACTCCTGGCAGTGCAGCTCTCTCTTTTGGTTTGGTGAACAGACCCCTGGGATACCCTTATGGCACCCATGGGTGGGGGGGTACAACCCTGTGCCCCTAGTGTATGTTTTTGGGCACCTGTGGGTGGCCCACAGAGCAGGGTATGGGCTGGTGGCAGCTCCATGCTGAATTGGACAGGTGCTCTGGGTGTCCTCCATTTTGGGATACCCAGGCCCTGCCATTGGGATCAGTTGATTCCTGATAGAAACAAGATGGCCCCTGTGGCCTCTTGCTTTCTATTGCCTGTTGTCTTGTTTTCCCAAAGTCCTGGGATGCCCTGACTCTGTCCCTTCCCCCTGACTGGCTGTTGGGTGGAAGTTCCATATATGGTGTTGTTGTGAAGGCCCAGCTAGACTGACTGGAGCCTTCCCAGTGACTGTATGTTGTGGGTACCTCCTGTGGGTGGGACCTGGGTGAATGGAGTGTGTGACCAATATACACTCCTTGTTGTGGTTGTCTGGTTTCTGGCATGAGAGACAAAGACTGAGACAGCCCTGCCCGAAACTGGCCTGAATGCAGTGTGTAGTGTTGAATGGCTGGGTACTTGTCCCAATCCACATTCCTTGTTGTGAGTGTCTGAAAGGGAGGAGTGTGGCCTGAATGCACTGTGTGCCTGATTGGCTGACTGACTGCATGAATGCCCTTCTGTGTGATTGGCTGCTGTGTGTGTGCCAGCAGTGTGGATGAGAGACAGAATAGTATATCTGGGGACCTCTCACCACTGGAAATTGTTCAGAAGCATTCAGAAGCTGAGTCTCCACTCAAGAGTAACTGGATTTGCTGATCCTCGACGTCCAGCTGGAAGAAGAAGACTTGCTGTGGCATTTGCTTCGACGGAACTGAAGGTTGTCGAAATCGTCGAGGACTGACCCGAGAGAGGACCTGGTAAGGCGCCCTCTTCCCGTGCTCCGAGGGACCATCGAGCACCGCTGAATCTTCGCCGAAGCGCCCTGGAAGTCAGACCCTCGAAAGGCTGCCGACCCGAGACGGGACCGCCGAGGAGATCGAAGTGAAGCACCCGGACATCGACGCTGTCGAAGTCCATTGCCGTCGACCAGGGTTCGCAGGTCTGTGTAACCGCTGGAGGCCCGTCGAAGTTGTGTTGCCCAGCCGTGGGAACCACTTGACGCCGTGCCGCCGACGATCGGAGCCGTCCGCTCCATTGCCTAAGAACATTCAATCGAAGGACTCTCTCGACCGCATCGTCGACCGCTTATCCTGCCGGAGAAAGTCGAGGACGACCAACGCGCCGAGGAGAAACCTGCCGGTGGGTTTCCCGCCACCCGACGACCCCAAAGACTCGGACGACTCGACGCCCTTGCTGGGCTCCCGTCTCTACAATCTTTGCGGTCCAGAACTATTGTCATCGAGGTGCCCCGCACACCTCCGCCTTGCAGGACGCCGACGCCCCGACGCCGACGAGCACCGCTCGGACGGAGCTGCCGCCTCTTCGACAACGTTCGGCCTCGTTCGTCGACGGACGTTCGACGCCCCGTGCCTCCCGCCTGAAAAGGAAGGCATTCAAGAAGGGCCGTCGATTCCCCGTCGCCGAACAGCGAGTCCCTCGACGCTTGTCGACGCCTTTTCGAGGAACTCGACTCCACCAGGTACATTGGGGGGGTAAAAACATTATAGGAGAAAAATAGACTATTGAACAATATCTGGACTGGGCTGGGGTTATATCTCTTTATTTTGCAGGTTGCCCAGGTGGGGGGATCTCCACACAGAACTGTGTCCAGTAGCAAGGGCCAGTATTCTGCCTATTGTTTCAACCCTCTGTTATCTCTCCTCTCTCTATTGCTGGTTTCCTTCTTATTGATCTGTGTGCCATTTCTACAGTATTGTGAATGCACTTTAATGAGGTCTAATATTAGTGGTACCACTTTAGAATTGTAGATATTTACCATTGCTGATTTTCCTGAGCACAAAGTGCGTTATTGTGATAAGTGTACATAACCCTTGAATATTAATTATATAAAGACTGTGTTTTCAGTAATACAGTGTGTGGACATTCCTTTGTGGGGGCTTGGGGATACACTGTACTTAAGAACCAGCCTGCATCACCTCCTGAGAAGCTAGGCCTTGATTGCTCGTCCATCGCTACCGTATTAGAGAATCTTGGCTGGGGTCCTCTGTGCCTCCCCTCTACCATATAGAGAGCAGAAGTACAGACCCCCCCACCGGTCTTCTTTACAAAGCTGGTGGCAGCGGTGGGATGCTTATGGTTTTAAGACTCAGTGTATAACCGTGCCACTTACAAAATATCCGCACTTTTATTAGATTAAGGTTTGGGTGTGTACCAAATAACTGCATTACAAGCAATGGAGGCCATTGCAAATGGTAAATTGACTCGGATGAGCTTAGAGGCTCTCCAGAGTGCTTGTGAAGCCAGGGAGTTAGACTTTGTGGATAAGTCTAGGGCTGAGCTGATAGCTGCCCTGGTGGATTACCAGACTGATGGTGAAACTCTTGAGGAAGGGGGGGATGCAACCAGTGAGGACTCTGCCCCTGGGGTTGTCGCTGAATCTGTTTCTGGGAATGCCACCGTTCCTGCTGCCTCTGTTCCAAACCCCAGCAATTCCATGGAACTTGAGTTATTGAGGATGAAGTTAGCCTTTGAATATCGCAAGTTGGAAATAGAAGCTGAGCTTAAGAAAGAGGAGCTGGCACAGCAAGTGGAACTCAAGAATAGGGATCTTGAACTCAGAAATAAGGACCTTGAACTCAAAAGCCAGGACACTGAATGTCAGAGAATCCAGCTAGAGAAAGCCAGAGTGGAGACTTCAGCTAGATCCAGTGAGAGTGTCAGGTCCCCAGCCACCAAGTTTATGAAAGATTTGGTTGGTGTGTTTGTGGAGGGTTCAGATATCCTCCAATGGATTGAAGCGTTTGAAATGGCTTGTGCAATTCATGATGTAGATAAAAGAGATTGGGCTAAGTGTTTGTTAAGCAGAGTGCCTCAAACTGGATATGACTGTATTCTGAAGCTGAGTGTGGAAGAAAGGGGTCAGTATGAGTGTATGAAGTCTGCTTTGATTGCCAAGTTTGGCAAGACACCTGCCCAATACCTTAAAAGGTTCAGGGAATTTAAGAAAAGAGAGAATGTGTCTTGGGTTGACTGGGTGAGTACTGCGCACATGAACATGATGGGGTGGATTGATGGATACAAGGTGAAAACTTTTGTTGAGTTGTCCCACCTCTTGTTTTTTGAGCATTTTTCTGAAGCCTGTTCACCAGAGCTGCGTCAGTATGTGGCTGACCAGAACATTTTGGACCCCTTTAAGCTGGCTAGGTTGGCTGACAAGTGGGTCTCCCACCGGGTGTCCCCTAAGGACTCCAGTGGGAAGGACAAGGACAAAGAAAAGGGGGCCTCTCAGAAAGCTGAGGAGTCCCAAAAGCAGTCACAGTCGGGTAAACCAAAACCTTCCTCTCCTAAGACCCAAAAATCTAGTGGGGATAAGTCCTCTGTGGGTGGGAATAAGAGTAGTGGTCCACCTGCTGCAAAGCAGGCTCCCAGTGGTTCCAGTACCGTACCCCGCACTCCTGGCACTTGTTGGGATTGTGGGGCTCTGGATCACAAAAGGGGTGACCCCAAGTGTAAAGGTAAGGCACTTGGAGTACAGGCTGTCAGCCTGACCTACCCTTACCCCGTGTCTGAGGTGGAGGCCACTGTCCTCCCCTCCTCTACAGGAATCACATTTGGTGCTCCAGTAGAGATTTCCTTAGTGTCCCTTGGGGCCTGGGACCAGTACGCAGAAGTACTGGCGACTATCCCGCAGAACACCCGTAGGTTTTTGAGAAGTGTCCTCTTGAATGGCCAGCCTTCTACTGGTTTGAGAGACACTGGGGCAAGCATGACAGTGGTGGACAGGACCCTGCTCAAGCCAGAGGACTATGTAGGTGCTCCTCTGAGAACCACCAGGTTAGCTGGTGGGCCTCCCAAATTATCGCCTGTAACCCTAGTCACACTCATGATTGGAGACAAGACCGCAAAGCTTCCTGTCCTGGTTCAGGACAATGTCCCTGCTAACATTCTGTTAGGAAACGATCTAGTAGAGTTGGGGTTGATCTCGGATGGTCTTCCCATGACTGCTGCTGCAGTCACTAGGTCACAGGTGACACCGGGTCTGGCTGTGAGTCAGGTATCCGAGCCAAAGGCGAGGCCTAAGGCAAGAAGAAGGAAGACCAAGAAGGCCACCTCTGTGGAGGGAACACCTTCTCTTCCTGCTGTTCCGACAGCACCCAATGGGATCCATGCTCCGGACGGGCTGGGTCCAGCGGAAAACCCAAACTCAACTCCTGTGGGAGAAGAGACAGAAGACTCTCCTGTGGGAGAGGTTCTCAACCCGGAGGATCATCCCGACCTTCAATGCTTGTTAGCTGAAGGGGGACCCTCCCGGGCAGACTTCTGTAAGGGACAGAGAGAGTGCCACTCTCTCGAGGGCCTGAGGAAACAGGCCCTGTCCCAGGCACAAGGTGAAGTGCCTAGGACATTCAAGATTTATTGGGAGGGTGAGCTCCTTGTTAGTGAGCCCACTAAGCCCGAACCTGGTGCCCGCAAGAGGTTGGTGGTACCCCAGGTTTACAGGCCCTTCCTACTGCAGTTGGCGCATGAGGTGCCCTTGGCTGGTCATCTTGGGACCAAGAAGACTAAGCAGAGGCTCTCTGCCCATTTCTACTGGCCACGGATGGGAGTAGAGGTGGAGTCCCACTGCAGGACCTGCCCAACTTGTCAGTTGTCTGGCAAGACTGGAGGCAGGGTCATTGCCCCACTGCAGCCATTACCAGTGGTTGGCACCCCATTTGAGAGGGTGGGCATCGACATCGTCGGTCCCCTTGACCCTCCCACTTCAGGTGGACATCGGTTCATCCTGGTCTTGGTAGATCATGCCACCAGGTACCCTGAGGCAATACCCCTTCGGACTGTTACTGCCAAGGTGGTTGCCAGGGCTCTCCTGGGCATTTTCACCCGTGTTGGATTCCCCAAGGAGGTTGTCTCTGACCGAGGATCCAACTTCATGTCTAGTTACATGAAAACCATGTGGAAAGAGTGCGGGGTAACCTACAAGTTCTCCACCTCTTACCACCCCCAGACCAATGGTCTGGTTGAGAGATTTAACAAAACTCTCAAGGGCATGCTAGGTGCTTTGGAAGAGCCCCTAAGGAGGAAATGGGATCTCCTCCTGCCATGCCTGCTGTTTGCTTACAGAGAGGTACCTCAAGAGGGTGTTGGTTTCAGCCCCTTTGAGTTACTCTTTGGACATCCCGTGAGGGGGCCCCTCGCCTTGATCCGAGAAGGCTTGGAAGCCACCCCTCCAGGTCCCGCCAAGCAAGTGGGGGACTATGTGTTAGGCCTCAGGCGGAGGATGACACAAATGATGGGTCAGGCAACAGCAAATCTCAAGGCCAGCCAGGAATTGAATAAGTACTGGCATGACCTGAAAGCTTCGCAAGTGGATTGGACTCCGGGACAGGAAATCCTTGTGATGGAGCCTACCAAGCCTAGAGCTTTGGCAGACAAGTGGACTGGACCCTTCAGGATCATCTCCAAGATGGGCGAAGTCAATTATCTGGTGGACATGGGAGCCTCTGGGGTAGCCCCCCAGGTATTCCATGTCAACAGGCTCAAGCCTTTCCACAGGCGAGCAGAAGTCTCATGTCTCTTGCTAGCTTCAGGGCAAGAAGAGGATGAGAGTGAGCCCCTTCCTGATTTGCTGCATAGCAACCCTCAGGATGGCTCAGTGGAGGGAGTACAACTCTCTCCCGATTTGACAACAGAGCAGCAGAGGGCCTGCCGGGCTTTGCTCCAGCAGTATGCCCCTCTGTTTTCACTGACACCGGGCCTTACACCGTGGTGTAAGCACGAAATTGACACTGGTGACAGTGTGCCTGTCAAAAGCAGGAGCTATCGTATGTCAGATACCGTCAAAAACCACATCCAGGCTGAGGTCGCCAAGATGTTGGATCTGGGTGTTATTGAACCCTCCACCAGTCCCTGGTCCAGTCCAGTGGTCCTTGTCCCCAAGGCAAGTTCCCCGGCGGGTACCAAGGATTGGAGGTTCTGTGTGGACTACCGAGGAGTCAATGCCGTCACCAAAACTGACGCGCACCCATTGCCCAGGGCTGATGAGCTCGTGGACACTATAGGTGCTGCCAAATTTGTGAGCACCTTTGACCTTACCTCAGGCTATTGGCAAATAGCTCTGACGGACCATGCCAAGGAAAAGACGGCATTCTCCACACCTGAGGGACTCTACCAGTTTAGGGTCATGCCCTTTGGGTTGAAGAATGCCCCTGCCACCTTCCAGAGATTGGTCAACCATGCGCTCAGTGGGCTGGAAGCCTTTTGTGTGGCTTACTTAGACGACATTGCCGTCTACAGTTCCACCTGGGAAGAGCATTTGACACATCTGGATAAGGTGTTGCAGGCCTTGAAAAGGGCTAACCTCACTATCAAGGCCACCAAGTGCCAGATAGCTCAGGGGAAAGTTACCTATCTTGGTCATGAGGTAGGAGGGGGTCAAATCCAACCTCTCTCCAGTAAAGTACAGGACGTACAGAACTGGGAGACTCCCACTACTCAAACCCAGGTGAGAGCCTTTTTGGGCCTCACTGGGTACTATCGCAATTTCATGGCAGACTATGGAACCATAGCTGCACCCCTGACAGCTCTAACTTCACCCAAACAGCCTAGGAAGGTTAATTGGACTGAAGACTGTCAGAGGGCCTTTGATGGCTTGAAAGAAAGTCTGTGTAGGGCACCTGTGTTGAGTGCGCCTGACTACAGCCGACCCTTTATCGTCCAGACGGATGCCTGCGACACCGGAATTGGAGCTGTCTTGTCCCAGTTAGATGACAAAGGGAGAGAACATCCTATCATATTCATCAGTAGACAACTCAAGGGTAGAGAACTTAGGTGGGCTACTGTTGAAAAGGAATGTTTTAGTATAGTTTGGAGCCTTAGGCGTTTTAGGCCCTACCTTACGGGGTCCACCTTCAAGGTCCAAACAGATCATAAGCCCCTGAAGTGGCTTATGCAGATGAAGGGTGAGAATCCGAAATTGCTCAGGTGGTCGATTAGCCTACAAGGGCTAGACTTCACCATAGAGCACAGACCAGGGAAGAGTCACGATAATGCAGATGGCCTTTCCAGAAGGTATGTTGACCGTCTGGATGAGGGTGTCTATCCCGTGGGAGATTAGGCACCCTCCACCTCAGTCTGGGGGGGGCGACTGTGATGCTGGAAATGTATCAGAGGGACAGGGCCTCTGAATCCTTGTCCTCTTCTGCCTTTTATCGTGTGTTCTGTTATGTTTTCTGCCCAGGAATCCATTTGGGACTCCTGGCAGTGCAGCTCTCTCTTTTGGTTTGGTGAACAGACCCCTGGGATACCCTTATGGCACCCATGGGTGGGGGGGTACAACCCTGTGCCCCTAGTGTATGTTTTTGGGCACCTGTGGGTGGCCCACAGAGCAGGGTATGGGCTGGTGGCAGCTCCATGCTGAATTGGACAGGTGCTCTGGGTGTCCTCCATTTTGGGATACCCAGGCCCTGCCATTGGGATCAGTTGATTCCTGATAGAAACAAGATGGCCCCTGTGGCCTCTTGCTTTCTATTGCCTGTTGTCTTGTTTTCCCAAAGTCCTGGGATGCCCTGACTCTGTCCCTTCCCCCTGACTGGCTGTTGGGTGGAAGTTCCATATATGGTGTTGTTGTGAAGGCCCAGCTAGACTGACTGGAGCCTTCCCAGTGACTGTATGTTGTGGGTACCTCCTGTGGGTGGGACCTGGGTGAATGGAGTGTGTGACCAATATACACTCCTTGTTGTGGTTGTCTGGTTTCTGGCATGAGAGACAAAGACTGAGACAGCCCTGCCCGAAACTGGCCTGAATGCAGTGTGTAGTGTTGAATGGCTGGGTACTTGTCCCAATCCACATTCCTTGTTGTGAGTGTCTGAAAGGGAGGAGTGTGGCCTGAATGCACTGTGTGCCTGATTGGCTGACTGACTGCATGAATGCCCTTCTGTGTGATTGGCTGCTGTGTGTGTGCCAGCAGTGTGGATGAGAGACAGAATAGTATATCTGGGGACCTCTCACCACTGGAAATTGTTCAGAAGCATTCAGAAGCTGAGTCTCCACTCAAGAGTAACTGGATTTGCTGATCCTCGACGTCCAGCTGGAAGAAGAAGACTTGCTGTGGCATTTGCTTCGACGGAACTGAAGGTTGTCGAAATCGTCGAGGACTGACCCGAGAGAGGACCTGGTAAGGCGCCCTCTTCCCGTGCTCCGAGGGACCATCGAGCACCGCTGAATCTTCGCCGAAGCGCCCTGGAAGTCAGACCCTCGAAAGGCTGCCGACCCGAGACGGGACCGCCGAGGAGATCGAAGTGAAGCACCCGGACATCGACGCTGTCGAAGTCCATTGCCGTCGACCAGGGTTCGCAGGTCTGTGTAACCGCTGGAGGCCCGTCGAAGTTGTGTTGCCCAGCCGTGGGAACCACTTGACGCCGTGCCGCCGACGATCGGAGCCGTCCGCTCCATTGCCTAAGAACATTCAATCGAAGGACTCTCTCGACCGCATCGTCGACCGCTTATCCTGCCGGAGAAAGTCGAGGACGACCAACGCGCCGAGGAGAAACCTGCCGGTGGGTTTCCCGCCACCCGACGACCCCAAAGACTCGGACGACTCGACGCCCTTGCTGGGCTCCCGTCTCTACAATCTTTGCGGTCCAGAACTATTGTCATCGAGGTGCCCCGCACACCTCCGCCTTGCAGGACGCCGACGCCCCGACGCCGACGAGCACCGCTCGGACGGAGCTGCCGCCTCTTCGACAACGTTCGGCCTCGTTCGTCGACGGACGTTCGACGCCCCGTGCCTCCCGCCTGAAAAGGAAGGCATTCAAGAAGGGCCGTCGATTCCCCGTCGCCGAACAGCGAGTCCCTCGACGCTTGTCGACGCCTTTTCGAGGAACTCGACTCCACCAGGTACATTGGGGGGGTAAAAACATTATAGGAGAAAAATAGACTATTGAACAATATCTGGACTGGGCTGGGGTTATATCTCTTTATTTTGCAGGTTGCCCAGGTGGGGGGATCTCCACACAGAACTGTGTCCAGTAGCAAGGGCCAGTATTCTGCCTATTGTTTCAACCCTCTGTTATCTCTCCTCTCTCTATTGCTGGTTTCCTTCTTATTGATCTGTGTGCCATTTCTACAGTATTGTGAATGCACTTTAATGAGGTCTAATATTAGTGGTACCACTTTAGAATTGTAGATATTTACCATTGCTGATTTTCCTGAGCACAAAGTGCGTTATTGTGATAAGTGTACATAACCCTTGAATATTAATTATATAAAGACTGTGTTTTCAGTAATACAGTGTGTGGACATTCCTTTGTGGGGGCTTGGGGATACACTGTACTTAAGAACCAGCCTGCATCACCTCCTGAGAAGCTAGGCCTTGATTGCTCGTCCATCGCTACCGTATTAGAGAATCTTGGCTGGGGTCCTCTGTGCCTCCCCTCTACCATATAGAGAGCAGAAGTACAGACCCCCCCACCGGTCTTCTTTACACCCAGCACTGAAATCATTATCCATCAAAACTAGATAACGCAACCCAGCAATTGAATCATTACCCATCAAAACTATATCACGCAACCCAGCAATGGAATCATTATCCATAAAAACTAGATTATGCAACCCAGCAGTGGAATCATTACCCATCAAAACTAGATCACGCAACCCAGCAATGGAATCATTATCCATCAGAACTAGATTATGCAACCCAGCAATGGAATCATTACCCATCAAAACTAGATCACGCAACCCAGCAATGGACTCATTACCCATCAAAACTAAATCACGCAACCCAGCAATGACATCATTATCGATCAGAACTAGATCACGCAACCCAGTAATGGAATCATTATCTATCAAAACTAGATCACGCAACCGAGTAATGGAATCATTACTCATCCAAACTAGATCACGCAACCCAGCAATGGAATCATTATCCATCAGAACTAGATCACGCAACTCAGCAATGGAATCATTATCCATCAGAACTAGATCACGCAACTCAGCAATGGAATCATTACCCATTAAAACTAGATCACGCAACTCAGCAATGGAATCATTATCCATCAGAACTAGATCACGCAACTCAGCAATGGAATCATTATTCATCAAAACTAGATCACGCAACCAAGCAATGGAATCATTACCCATCAAAACTAGATCACACAACCCAGCAATGGAATCATTATCCATCAGAACTAGATAATGCAACCCAGCAATGGGATCATTATCCATCAAAACTAGATCACGCAACACAGCAATGGGATCATTATCCATCAACAGTAGATCATGCAACCCAGCAATGGAATCATTATCCATCAAAACTAGATCATGCAACACAGCAATGGAATGATTGCCAGGCAAAACTACAACACCCAACAGACCTCATAGTACTGCACTGATATTAAAAGATGTCACTCCAACTGCTGGCTACCCACACTCTTGACAGCGCTCTGCTGCGCTCCAGCTAGCTCCACACTTTAAACAGTAGAATACAGAAATATTTTTAAAACACAATTGAATCATTCCCAGGCGAATCTGCAGTGCACAACCCAGCAAAGGAATAATTACTTTGCACACCTATAGCACACAACCCAGCAATGGAGTCATTACCTGGCCCACCTATAGCACACAACCCAGCAATGGAATCATTACCACGCCCACCTATAGCACACAACCCAGCAATGGCATCATTACCAGGCCCACCTATAGCACACAAACCAGCAACGGAATCATGACCAAGCAAAACTATAGCACACAACCCAGCAATGGAGTCATTACCAAGCCCACCTATAGCACACAACCCAGCAACGGAATCATGACCAAGCAAAACTATAGCACACAATCCAGCAATGAAATCATTACCAGGCAAATCTATAGCACACAACCCAGCAAAGGAATCATTACCAGGCAAAGGTACAGCACACAACCCAGCAATGGAATCATTACCAGGCAAACGTACAACACACATCCCAGAAATGGAATCATTACCAGGCCCACCTATAGCACACAATCCAGCAATGAAATCATTACCAGGCAAATCTATAGCACACAACCCAGCAAAGGAATCATTACCAGGCAAACGTACAACACACATCCCAGAAGGTGTCTCCCTGGCTAGTACCCGGTGACCTGCCATCCAGGTGGCCAGGACACAGCCATCGCTATTGGATCCTGTTCCTCTGGGTGGACCAATGAGGGAGGATCGATGGATGGGGGTTCTCGGGGAGTGGAAGTGGGACCCCGACGGGTGAGACGTGGTCTCTCCCTTCTTTCCATACCTTTTCCACATCCTACCACGAAGGATACTCCAAAACACTGCCCCCCCTTTTTCTGCATGAACACTTTTGCACAACACGGAAAAGACAACGGACTAACGCCAGAGCCGTTTACCTGACATGTCCCAATACAAGGGTCAGGCAAAGTCGGGAAATTGACGAGAATCACACACACCTGACGGCCCTTTCCCTTCTCCACAGGGATAAAAGGTGGGGCACAAGAGCACAGGAAGAGCAAGGCAGTCCGCACAACATGAGAGCTAACTCAGCACAGCAGTTCAAGAGGAAGAGAAAGACAAGCGCAGACAAGAGGGTGACAAGGAAAGAATCGACCTTGCCCTTTCCGAAGAAGGCCCATGAAACCTCTGTAGAAGGAATTATGAGTCTGCAAGCTATAGCCAGCCTGTGCTGCAGCAGATGTCTATGCTACAGGAGACCCTCCTCCACTGATAACCAAGCCAGGGAAAGACGCTGCGGTTCATCACAGCCAGTGAGTCGAGGGGAGTGTTGATAAGAAACTGAACTGTGTTGAACGAAAAATCGTCAACGGCTAATTTTGAATTTTAAAAAGCACTATTGACGAACGAGGGGGGAAACCAGCAACAGAGGAGTCCGACACCACGTGGTACCAGGAGTCTGCTATGACGTGGCACCAGGCGGGGGGGAACACTCTGGACACTACCATAACCGGAAGGTCTTGGGTAAAGTCGAGACGAATTCAAAGTGGTCATACCTGGGTCTTGTAAAATCCTCTGTACCGTCGAAAGTCTTTCACCGACAGATGATTGGTAAGGTAAGGGAAATTAATCCTGCATGATGAAGCGAGCGCATGAACAGTGTGTTGCAAAGGTTGGAAAGAGTGAACCCAATCAAGATGTCCACACTAAATGGTTTGAAAAGACATTAAGATTTGTGAATACAAGAAGTATTGCATGACATGGAGAAGCAAACTGTTCCCCATGTCATTTGAGCCCGGCCGAGGGAGAACCAGGGGTGAAAAGTCATCCCCCAAAGTTCATTGAGAAAGGAACTGTTTAGTTTATATGTTGAATATGATTCGTGAGAGGTCTACGCCTGGAAGAGGTGGACTCAGTGGTGAAGCCATCACCCAAAGTGTACGTGGACAGAACTTGGTGTTTGTTTGTTGAAAACATCAGGCCCTCGAAGGCAAGAGACTTTTGTAAAAAGAGACTTGGCCATCAAAGATCCTGATGACTGGTTCAGAGCTGTCGGCTCGTGCTGGGAAAGCTTGAGCGTGTGCTGTGCTCAGGAGATCCGCCTTGTCCCGTGCTCAAAATGTGGAGAAGGGAGAACCCTGACAATCACATCCTGACTTATCATTTGTGAACACTTTTTTCTTTATTGAAACGCAATCCCACACTCCTTCTGTGATTAGCTGTAAGGAATTGGCAATACGTTTTTGTTAGTATAGGCCTTTTTATTTGACACAACACCACAAGCACAGCCGTATTTTTCATTTGATGGTCGAAGCTTGCTCCCATCTTAGATTTAGGTTTAGATTTAGGTTTAGATTAGGCGTTTATCCACCCTGCATTTACAGTTTAATAAACACGCTTGAACTGCGATCAGTTGTGTCTGTATTTTCTGTTCCCACCATGAGTTCCTTATAGTGTGACGATATCTAAAGCAATTATATCTTGCACGAATGACAGCATGGATTCGTATCTGTGAGAGGAAAGGATTCCAACCCCTCTGCAGGGCACACTCAAAACAATGTCAACACAAAGCATCCAAGTGTATGTGCCCATCGGGTCATCAGCACGTCATTCAACACCATCAGCCAAACTATCCTGCTACACAATCACCTCCTTTCCTATACACAGCAGGACAGAGACTAACCACATAGCCACACACAGGTAGCCCCCTCGCACCTCACCTGTGGAGTACCCCAAGGTTCCAGCTTATACCGCAACAGGGGCATGATCACCCGCTCAGGCCTCACACGCTTCATCTATGTGGCTGACACTCAAGTCATCTACAATCACAATCACACTTCAGTCGCAAACCTACCAGACCAAAATGATACTTAGGGCCTGATTTATAAACATGTTTAACATAGGAAAGTCCCATTGAAAAGATTTTAAATCAGGCCCTTAGTGTTTGCAGCGCCACAACAACCAACCTCACATCGATTCACTAAGAAGAAGAAATAAGAACCTGTCCACAGCCAACCAGTAGCACCTAAATCCTCAGACTCTTCTTGGACAGCGTTCCCCCAATCAAACCCCAAGTCAAAGTCTCTGTAAGAGACAGTGGGCCTCATTACAATTCAGGCGGTCTGGAAAATAACGGTGGCAGTAAACCCGCCGCCACAGTTGTTTCCGGACCGCCTGATCCCAACTCCTGGAGGCGGGATGTGATGTTCCCGCCAGGTCTGACCTGGTGGGTTTAACACCGCCCGCCTGCAGGTGGACGTGGAAACACCAGCACCATCACGAGATGGTGCCGGTGTTTCTACTTCCCCATTCCCATTGAGTCCTATGGGACTCAATGGGAATGGCGATTTACCGAATTCCGCCTCCGGAATTACCGGGACACCAGGGTCGTAATGCCCTGGTATTTCCGGGAGTCCCAGAGGCGGAATGGTAATACAAGTCCGGCGGTAACAAGGAGGTTTTACCGCCTCAGTTACTGCCGACTCGTAATGAGGCCCAGTGTCTTCCACCTCCGAAGCACAGGGTGCATCATGCCACACCCTAACTTCCTACACAGACCCAGAGACCTGCTAATGGAGGGGTAGAGGGGGGCATGCCTTGAGCACCCACCCTAAGACTAAGGCACCATCAGCTGGTTGCAAAGGAGCCAGTGAACATGTATGTCATGTTATTGCACAGTCCTCTGAAGCTCTGAGGATGCTGCCTGGCTGTTGACAACTGCGTTTCGAACTGACCAATTGATCTGCAGCATGTTCTGTGTGTACTGTTGCACACACAGATTACTCATTAATTACAGCACACTTTCTATAGCATGTTCTGTGTGTTCTGTTGCACACACAGATGGCTCATTAATTACAGCACACTTTCTATAGCATATTCTCTGTGTCCAGTTGCGCACACAGATGGCTCATTAATTACAGCAAACTTTCTATAGAATGTTCTGTGTGTCCTGTTGCACACACAGATTGCTCATTAATTACAGCACAATTTCAAGAGCATGTTCTATGTGTACTGTTGCACACACAGATTGCTCATTAATTACAACACACTTTCTATAGCATGTTCTGTGTGTTCTGTTGCACACACAGATGGCTCATTAATTACAGCACACTTTCTATAGAATGTTCTGTGTGTACTGTTGCACACAGATTTTTCATTAAATACAGCACACTTTCTAGAGCATGTTCTGTGTGTCCTGTTGCACACACAGATTGCTCATTAATTACAGCACACTTTCTATAGCATGTTCTGTGTGTCCTGTTGCACACACAGATTGCTCATTAATTACAGCACACTTTCTATAGCATGTTCTGTGTGTCCTGTTGCACACACAGATTGCTCATTAATTACAACACACTTTCTACAGCATGTTGTATGTGTACCGTTGCACACACAGATTGCTCATTAATTACAGCACACTTTATATCGCATGTTCTGTGTGTCCTGTTGCACACACAGATTGCTCATTAATTACAGCACACTTTCTATAGCATGTTCTGTGTGTACTGTTGCACACACAGATTGCTCATTAATTACAACACACTTTCTATAGCAGTGTGATCTTTATTTGGAGACCATATTGATTATTTGTAAGAACAGAAGCTGACATTCTTACTAATAAGGCTGAGTTCCATGATGGTAAAAAGATTGCTCGTTGTGTTACCGTGTCAGTATACATACTAAGTTCTGGCAAGGATGTTATGTTATGTTATTAAAATGTATAAAGCGCACGTTCACCCAAAGGCATCATGGCGCTCACCTGACAGATATGGAATTAGAAGAAGCAGCATAAGTTGCTAACTATGTGGGCAGGCAGATGGTTAGTAATAGCCCGCAAGGACAGAGGAAGAGAATTCCAAGCCTTCGCGTCGCCACAGAAATGGCGCAGCCACTCATGAGAGAAAGTCTCACCCAAGGTATTGGAATAGTCAGAGATGATTGGGAGTGAAGAACTCTAGAAGGCACATACGAGCGGAACTCTGCTTGGAGATAATCAGCACCAAGTTTCTAGAAGGCTCTATGAACGATGCACTGTGACTTGAACAGCACTCGCTTCTCAACAGGGAGCCAGTAAAGCTGACGAAGAATGGGTGACATATGGGCACTGAAAGGAGGTTGAAGTACCGCTCGGGCTGCTACATTCTGCAGTAACTGCAAGCGGTGCAAGTGGTAAGAGAGTTGGGCAAGATAAAGAGCGTTGCAGTAATCAATACTGCTTAGCACAAGAGCAAACACCACAGGAGGGGGACAAAGGGTAAGACTTTCCAAAGAATTCTGAGCTTGAAATGGCCAACTTGGCAGACAGAAGAGACCTGATTGTGCATCGACAAGGAAGAAGATAGCTTGATCCCCAAATCTCTACCAGAGGCAACGGGAGAAGGGAAAGGGCCAAGAATTGAAGGCCAGAAGTCGGGGGTCCAGAAAGACAAAGGACAGCAGGAACCAATGACGAGCACCTCAGACTTCTCACTGTTCAGCTTCAGGCAGTTCTCGGCCATCCACCCACCCACCTCCTCAAGGATATCCCCTCAGCAGCGCGGCGTATCCGGTCTGACAAGATCCAGTCGAATAATCTGCGTATCGTCGGTATAGGAGTAGCAAATGAAGCCATGGGAGTAGATAAGGCCAAGAAGTGGCTGAATATAAATGTTAAACAGGGTGGGGGATAGAGCAGAGCCTTCAGGGACTACACAAGACAGGGAGACATACTTAAAACAAAAAGGTGAGAGATATATGGACTGTGAAAGATCGTCCAGAAAGGCAGTGAACCATCTAACAAACTTGCTCGAAAGACCTGCGGATGACAGCCGACCGATCAGGGTGGGGTGGTTGATGGTGTCAAATGCAGCCAACAAGTCTAAGAAAAGTAGCACCCGCACACAACCCTGATCTAACAGGCGAGCAACTTCATCGACCACGGACACTAAAACCCACTCAGTTCCCATACTGTGTAGGAAGCCCAACTGCAAGGTGCCATAGAAATTAGATGATTCAAGAAAAGAACCAAGCAAGGGGGAAACCAGAGACTCAAGTAACTTCATAAGGAATGGTAGAAGCGAAATGGGAAGGTAATTAGATAAAGTAGAAGGGTCAAGGGAAGGTTTCTTAGGCAGGGGGATTACCAAGGCATGTTTCAGGTAATTAGGAATTTGACCAGAGGAGAGAGAAGTATTGATTTCCAAAGTTATCCATGGTATAATCTCAGCTGAGATCTCTTTGACTAAAGAACGAGGAATAGGTTCAAGAGGTGAGGCAGGTTTAAGTTTATGAATTGCAGCAAGAACATTGTGATCAGTGAAAGTGGGGAATGAAGACCATTTAGCAGTGGACAAAGAGTGTGAGGGGGGATAAGTAGAGAGCGAGGAGTGAGAACAAGCATTAGTGATTTCATGACGGATGGTAGCAATTTTATCGACAAAGAAATTGGACAGAGATTAGCAAAACACTGGAGAGGGCAGGATCCCAGAATTGGCCTTAGCAGGGGAGGACAAAGAGTCTAGCAAATCAAGTAGCGTTTCAGGCTGATTGATTGCAGCCTCGACCTTAGTAGTGAAGAAAGATTGTTTGCCAAGAAGGATGGACTTCTGGTATTTAACACAATGAGAGGCAATGCGAGCCACAAGATTGGGCCATTGAACACATTGCCAGGTGCATTTCAAAATATCCTGCCTCAGATCAGTGAGAATGGGCTCTGAGAGTGGAATAGAAAAAGGTGCAACATAATGGTCAGACCAGATAACCGGAAGGGGGAGGCAGTAGACAAAGAATCTCAGGGGCGAAAACAAGATCGAGAATGTTGCCCAGCTGGTGTGTAGCATCGGTAACCTGTTGGTGAAAACCGAGATCTGCCATCGATATAAGAAAAAGAGAGACTGGTTGTTCTCTAGCTTTATTAACCAAGAGATTTAAGTCACCAACAGTCACAAGGTTAGAAACACTTGTGTATAGGCGCGTTACAAATGTCATATCCTTTCATATCAGAATTCTTCCGCTGTAGCTCAGACACAAAAGCAGGAAATACAGTTAGATCGTAACCGGGAGGTCAATAAATGACTACAACAACCAAAGGGGAAGTGGGCGAGATGGAAATGCGGATTAATAAACTTTCCACCTTTATTGTGTGATCAAACAATATACAAGTAGTTTGAAAAGTGGACTTAAAAATCAAAACGTTGCCCTGCCCCAGATGTATAGAAGGGTGGTCACAATGAACAATCTCACAGTTAGGGGGCAGGGCTTGAATTATGGAGGGGCCCGAACTGCCACGAAGCCAAGTTTCCATGACACAAAGCAAATCAGGCTGGGAAAAGGCTAGCAGATTGTAGCAGTCCTGAGCATGTGCAACCAATGAACGCACGTTCAGAAGGAGGAACTCTAATGAGGTACTCGAATTATACTCGAAAGATGTCAAAGCCTTTCCTCCATCGATAAACTTGAGTATATTAAGTTTACTGGGATAACACAAACTGTACTATTAGACACAGACCCGCACCAGGAAGCGATAACACCTGTATGGCACTGATCTAAAGGTTGGCCCTTCCAAAGGGTGGGAAAATCTGGGCAGCAAGGTCATATATTTATCAGAGTTTCAGGGTGTCGGGGAGTATTGGTGTCGGGACCGCCTGTCCTCTGCGCACCTTTTCTTAGTGTTAGCCTCTTTTGCCCATATATTTATCACTCACATAAAGAGGAACATGTGTTAGTCTGGAGTAGTAGTTAGGAAGCCAAATTACATAGAAGAGAACCACAGTTTCAAGGCTCATATCCCAGCTTTGCCACTAGACCATGCTGTGATCTTGGACAGATCACCACATTTTACTGTATAGTACTGAGCTGTATTGGGTTCAAAAGGTTTGTCTTCTCACATTATGGTGACGTAAAAAATGTTTCCTTTTTTAGAATTTCCATTTTTTCTCTCACACATTCTATTAACCAACGACTATAAACAGGTGACTTTAACCCACCATGTTTCTGGGTGTATTTACATGAGTAAAAAATGTGAGTATCCTAGATGAAAAGGGTTATGGCAATTTGTGCTGTTTGAAGACTTCAATTTTCAGCTGAGAAAATAATTGTGTGTTATCTTATGACCATGTATTTTCCAAGTAAGGACTCCAAAGCAGGACATTATCTGAGTTTCAAAAAGTCATACATTTCCAAATCTTTGCACCTTGCTGTACAACACGACTAGGTAAATAATCTAGTCAAGTGCAGAAGTGCAGACTTCACTCAGATCCCAGCTTCACCACTAGACCAAGGTCTGTGATCCTTGGCAACTGATTTTAACCAAAAGGGACAGATGCTGAAAACCTCCTCCGTTTGCACTCACCCTGCCACCTTCCTGCACTGGCTCCTGGCCACCGCTTGCACTGGGGACTGTATCTGTACACATAAAGCCTCCCCCCCATTTTTCTTCTTTTTCTGCACTTATTCAGACTTACCCAGTCTGCTGCCTTAAACACAGCACTTGCCACTTACTGGCTGCACTACCACAGTTTGCCTCAATTTTCTATTTATTTTATTTATCTGCGCTCCTCTGCTTCTGCACTTTCCACTCTCCCCCTTCCATGCACTTTTTCCCTTTTCCCTTTCCCATGCACTTGCGCGTTCTCAATGTCACTGAGCCTAGTAAGATCATTTTTATGTTGTGCTGTGTTCTCCCTTGTTCCCCTCCCTTGCCTAGTCGCGCTCTGAAACACTTGTATACGAGCGCGATACAAATAAAATATCATATCATATCAAAGTTGCATGCAATTCACAAAGAGCATTTGGATGTCTGTAACATACATGTACATATTCATACGGCCCTTTTCACATCCTTTACGTAATTGACACATTTTCGGGTATTTCTGTACTTTCCAAAGTGCATCCCGCATATTTGGAACAGGCTCAATGGATGGGGGCAGTCATTTCTGATCACTTCACGTGTTTGTGGAACTGCAGCTATGAACCCCTGCACTACCACTTGAATTTATACCCAACAAAGACAGAAATGCTTTGTTCAATGTTTAACTTTTCACAATGACAAATCCTTTAAGGACCTGTTGCTATAGATAGCACGTGCTGCACCTATGGGTGCTGGAAGCCTGCCATGCATTAGTGCACCCGGCACTAACATGTGCAAGGTTCAGGACAAATCACTATGTACACCGGATCAAAGCTCCCAAGAAATGTGGAGTTCACCATCCTCAATAATGTGACTTGTGCATTCTATTCAATCACAGAGGTATAAAAGAGAAAATGCTGGGGAGATCAGACTCAGCCTGGTCATTCTCCCCAACTCTTGTTCCCAAATGCTTCCGTGTTCCAGGTTGCGGCACATAGACAATCAGATGTAAGACGTTGGTAGTGCAATGCAACTTTGCACCATGCTAGAAAATCCATGAATTGGGCCCAAAATCACTAACCTAAAGCTCATCATAAAAGGGATTGTCGGGGGCGCTAGAAAGCTAAGACAAGATGGCCACAATGCCGTGAGCTCCTGGGCGAGTCTATATAAAACCAGTCTTTTATCCTGTCACCCGAACAGTCTCCCCATCTTGTAGTGCCTTATATTTAAGCAAAAAGCCCTGCGATCACTCCAGTCCAACTCTGCTGTGCGGGAGTGCACCGGGAGTGGAGATACTGCAGCCGGAGGAATTATCACAGTGAGGAAACAAGGCTCCATTGAGGGTGGCGGCTGGTGCATGCAGTTTACAGCTGTGTCAGAGCCGGTGGTTGAAGACGATGCACTCAGGGACTCTTGCTGTTGGCAGGCCGTGAAGCATGGAGTGGTTGGTGAAGTCACCGGATTGAGGAGTCATCTCTCCATGGGTGAGCATTGTGATCGCGACCCGACCAGTGGTGTAAAGCTGCGGCCAGAGTGAGAACGAGCTGCGCATGACTGCTGCATAACCCCACATACTTTCCTCCCCGGGGGACGACCCAGGACCCGCTGTGATCAGTGATTGTGGGCTGCCTCAGCAGATGCCCGAATGGTTGGAACAGGCTGGCCTGAGAGAGTGGCATGGAGGTGGTAATGAGGAGGGGCCCACACTTGACTTGGGGTCTGGATCCTGAAGTAGGCCTTATCAGGACTCGAGGGCGAGCACTGATGCGCCCCAGTGGATTACTGGCCTGTGGTGAGGGTGAGTGGAGACACCCCTGGTGATACCCCAAGCCTTACCTGATATCCTGAACAGCACGCTGTGCAACTGGGCAGTGTGGGGCCCTGGCAGGGGGAAACAATTCTGTGAAACATTAGTGCCATATAATCAAAGAGCGTTATCCTCACCAATACGATTGGGATCCTGGGGGCGCAATCCCTGGCTGGTGGGAGAATCAGTACCAAGAGCCTTGAGAGCATAGCGCCACACTACTAGGATAATGCTTGGAAGGCGCTGGTGGGGAAGGGGCTTGGACTCTGCAGAACAGCCTTCTAGATGGTAGAAGACACAATGGGGGAGGTCGGAGAAAAGGCATAAACTACTAATTAGCCCACCATAACCAGATAACTCCTGATCTGTGGCAAGCTCTCAGAAGGGCACTGACTGAGCCTTGTTGTGAGTGGGGAATAACCGGGAACGATGTCTAAATCACAGAAATCGGGCAAACAGCAGACCAAATAGCATTTTGAGACACTGGCCAAACCCTCAATGTCTGAGGACTGATCCCCAGGGGAGACCTCACGGCCTTCACTGATGGATCCAGGTGGAGCACTAAGTGATAATGCTTGGCCAGGTGCAAGCAAACATGCAGTCCTTGGACGGCAAGATGGCATTATTTATTTTGTTTATTTGTTTGCATTTTTAAAGTGCACAACTGCCCTAGGGCATCGTGGCACTGTTACAGAAGGCTCACTTGACCGTAGGAGATTGGTTACAGACATTGCTCGTGTTCCGGTTTACATGGGAACAGTGACATTGGTACAGTATAAGGGCACAGTAAAAGATTTGTTACATACATTACATGTTTTCCATGTACCTGGGAAGTAGTGGGTACATATTACTTGAATAAAAAGGATTTCCGATCTATGTTTTGATGGCAGTGAGTTCCAAGATTGTGGTGCTAGAACTACGAAACTCAAACCACCGGCTTTGGTTCTGTTGAAGGTAGGGATTGAGAGTTGGTGTGTATATATGTCCCTTTTGGGTCTAAGTGTCTGCACTTGGTGTATTCGTTCAGTTAGATAGCTGGGAGCAGATTGGGATAGGCATCTATGGGTTATATTGAGAATCTTGAACAAGATGCGCTCTTTGACTGGGAGCCAGTGTGCTTTTTGTCTTGCTAGGGAGATGTGCTCCTTCCTGGGAATACTGAGGGCTGCTCTGAGTTTGTTGTTCTGTGTAATTTGTAATGCGTTAATATTTTTAGCAGAGGTGCCCAGTAGGAGGACGTTGCAGTAGTCCAGTTTTGCACCTACAGTGGCCCTGGCAATGTTGAGGCAATTTTCAGTAGATAAGTGGGGTTTTACAGCACTGATTATTTTAGTTGTTAGTGCTGCTGCTGAGGAGATATAGCTTACATGTCTGTCCATAGGCAAGGTTGAGTCTAGGTACACTCCCAGAGTTTTTACAGAAGAGGAGACTGTAATTACAGTACTTTCAATTTTGAAATTGTAGTATTTGTTGTCTAGTTTACGGAGGATTTCTTTAGGACCCACCAGTAAGATCTCTGTCTTGTCCCCATTGAGACAGAAGCCATTGGCTGCCATCCAGGCCTGGATGACAGCATATGTTTCTTGTAAGGTTTTTAGGTCTTGCTCGTAGTTACCAGATAGTGGGAGAAGAATTTGTGTGTCATCAGCATAATTGCTGAAAGTTATGCCGAATTCTTCTAGGTCGTTGAAGAGTGGTAGAGTAAATAGATTGTAGAGAGTAGGGGAGGTGCAGGTACCTTGTGGTACTCCACAGTTGATAGGGGAAGGAGTAGCTGATGCTTGGTCTGAGAAAATTCACACAGCTCTGCCCTCCTGAAGGATGTAATCCACGTAGTGGCCTCAGTGGAGAAGTGAGCCATGTTGGTAAGGTGTGTCTTTAGGACTTTGTGGTACACTAAATCGTACGCAGCTGACAGATCCAGGAGTAAAAGGATTGCAGATTTGCCCTTGTCCATATTTCTTAAGAGTTGGTTTTTTAAGTCAAGCAGGGCTGATTCAGTGCCATGCCACGGGCGAAAACCAGATTGTCTCTTTCCTAGGATGTTGTGTAATTCTATGCAGCCTTATCCAGAATTGTCAACAGGAATAGCACAGTTGTAATTGTCCTATAGTTGTTTGGAGAGTCAGGGTCTAGTGTGGGCTTTTTTGAAAGGCGGTCGAACCCATACTTCGTTAATGGAGACGGGTACTGAGCCAGAGGCAAATGAGGCGTTAATGAAAGTTGTAATGAAAGGTGCTAGTGACTCTGAGTAGTCTTTGATTATGTTTGCTGGACAAATGTCCCCTTTGCATAGTGAGGGTTTTATTTGCTTCATGATGAGTAGTACTTCAGGAATAGTCACGTTTCTAAAGGTGAATGGCGGTGGTGGTTTGCTGTCAGGATGGGTAGGGGGCTTAGGATTAGATGCAGCCAGTGTTGTACGGGTGGTCATAGGTAGGTTGTCAAAACTGGCTGTAATTTTTTTTAAGTGTGTCTATTTTGTCCAGCATAGCCTTCTGGATGTCATTACACCATTTCTCATCTTTAACAGTTTGATGTTTGGACGTGGGAGGTATGACCAGCTCATTGAAGATGGTGAATAGTTGTTTCGAGTGAGATTTAGCATTGTTGATTCTGGTGTTGTAGTCTGCTGCTTTAGTTGTGGCATTTTTGTATTGCTTAGCGATAACCAGGTAGGAGTCATGAGTGGGAGCAGAGGGGCAGGATTGCCATTTGTTAAGGGCGTGTCTTTTGAGTACTTTTAGGTCAAGTAGGTCTTGGTTGTACCATGAGTTAACATGAAATAGTCTTTTTGCTTTTTTTTTCTCCAGTGTGGCAATTGTGTCGATCACCTCTTTAATAGTGGTATTGTAAAGATCGACCAAATCAGTAAGGTTGCTCGAGAGAGGTGATGCTAGTGCTGAGATTTCTAGGAGCGGGAGTATTTTTTCTTTTGTGAGCAGTTTTTTAGATCTGTCTAGGGCAGCTGGCGTGGGGAAGTTTTGTGAGGATGCTGCAGTTGTTGGGATGTAGAAATGGATAAGATGATGGTCAGTCCATGGTTGAGGGGTGTTGGAGCTGATGTCTACCCCGCAATTGTGGTCGACTAACCAGTCTAGTGTGCGTCCTTTGGAGTGAGTAGCAGAGTCGACTTTCTGGATGAATTCAAGGTCTTGGAGAGCTTTAGCAAAGGCTTTACTATGTTTGTCCTTGAATCCAAGATTAAAATCTCCTAAGAGTATGGCTCTGGTGTTCAGTTTAAGGTCATTACCTATGAGGTGTAGAAGGTTGGCTTGAAGTCCAGAAGGGGGCCTGGAGGCCGGTAAATGAGGTGCATAGTCATAGTTTTGTTGGGCGAGAAGGAGATCTTTACAGTTCTCTGATGTGGTGGATTTAATTTGTCTAGCCTTAAGTGTTTTTTGACTATAAGGGCAACCCCTCCACCTTTGTGTGTAAGTCTACCCTGGCGGAGGATGATGTACCCGGGGGGTAGGGACTGGCATATGGCTGGTCCCGATGCTTCATGTAACCATGTTTCTGTAATGGCTAGTGCGTCTAGCTCCAGGTCGGAGATTAAGTTGTGGATTTCTGTGGCATGGGCGTGCATTGATCTAGCATTGATGAGTGCAAGTTGGATTTGGGTGGTCTTATTTATGCTAGGTTTGGGATTGGCAGTGCTAGTGGGATGTATGGTGATGTGTTTCTGGGTCTTTGTGGTATGAGTGTTTGTGTGTGCTGGTGAGAGGTGTGTTATAATCGTGTGTTTGTGATTCTTGGTGGACACTTTGGAAGTGCGGGCTCCTAATCTTATGTTTCTTAGGTGCATGGGTGGCGTGTACAAGGTGATTTGGGCTATAGATGTGGGCTACTTTGACATGGATACTTTGACATGTATGGTGGGCCATATGCAGGTGCGCCTGGCCAAGCATGGAGACCGATTAGTTGAGGTTGAGGGCAGTGTGTCCACAATTGAGAATGCGACTAACGCCGCCACCGGGTGAGATATTTCTATACTTCAGACTACGGAACCCCTTGAAGGACGTATTCCTGACCTTCCCCAGAGAGCCATATGTAGCCCTGATACTCGACAAAATGTCTAAGGACCCCCAGTAGGGTGGGATAGTTTCCATTCTGTATGGTATGCACCTCAAGGACGGAGAAATGGGAAGCTACATTAGGCTGTAAGATATCTGAGGAAGCATTGAGATACTGTTGTGGTGAGACCAAACGTGTGGCACTCAATACAAAATACAAACTGATACACTTTAAATACTTACATCAATTCTATTACTCGCCCGCATCTATTACCTTCACTGCATATATTCTTCCCAGAGGCCTTGGAGAGATGGGGGAGATGTGGCATCACACCGGCTAATTTTCTGCATCTGGCATGGGGTTTCCCCGTGATCTCCATTTGGGAGGGAATCTTTGAAACACTTTGTGGAATAGCAGGGGAACGGCTAGAACAGGGAGCGATCACCACACTGTTGGGTTTTACCCAACATATCCCCAAGAGGGTGAGAAAACTGATGGGGCTGCTCTTGCCTTTAGCCAAAAGAAGGGTGGCAATGGTATGGGGAGCGACCCAGGTTCCTGAATTGAAACATTGGCGGCGGATATCCTATACTGCAATGAAATGGAAACGCAATATGGGAGACGCATGTACCCCCAACAAGACCTAGAGACATATGCGGACCATACATCCATTATCTGATGGCTCAATGGCACACGTCATAGGGAGGCCTGTGATTACATTCCCTGAAACCACTTCATCCTTTCGGGGTATTCCATGAATGTACTGTAGACCTGACTGCACTGCTCGGACTTACTGATGATATGAGAGAACTGCACTGCTCCACTGTGCTGTGGTTGCCTTTCTTGTGGTGTTAATGAGTGCCAGCCCATGTGTGCTGTATGTTTTACAAAGTATAAATAAAGAAAAGTTTAAAAAAATGAATGAATACATAAATAAAAGGGATTGTGGTCCAGTAAGTGCTGGTGGGAAACTGCCTGGCCAAGCTCAGCTCTGAGCTCAGCAACAGAGTGAAAGGTGAGCGCTTCCCTTTCAACGCCCTCAGCCTCAATGAGGCTCTCTGCTTCCTGTCATGAGACTCTCTGCTTCCTGTCATGAGACTCTCTGCTTCCTGTCATGTTGAAATTACTATTTATTATTGAACTTAGCCAATGGGTCTTTGTTGTAATAAGATAAAAAGCTTGCATGTTTGCTCATTTGTAACATTTGAATGGTTGGCTTCCTAAGCATGCCCTGTACAGCCAGTTTAGCAAATTCCCAATCAGAACCTTACATCTACCGGGACACAGCCCCCCACAGGGCCAGACTGGGAGAGATTCATACTTCGGCATCTCCAGAGCTGGCTTCTCTTTGAAGGTCCTGATTACCGGTAACCAGTCCGTTCCAAACTGCATGACTCCTCCGAGGATCAGGTCTCCGTCTTGTGTGATTCCGGAAAAGGCAGGCTTTGGGCTTTCTAGGCCGCACATGGAAGGCCGGCTCTGGCGCGCTTCTCCTGCCGGAAGCAGCAGCAGTAGCAGCAGGCCCAGGGTGCAGAAGAGTCTGTGCAGCTTCCTGAGCACTTCCGGGCACCAGACAGGCATGCCTTGCAGGGCAGGAATCCTACCAGATCCAACGCACAATAGAACAGCCTTTCCCCAGCACTGGGCAAACAGGACACCAGCACAGAAAGGAGTGTCACTGGAAGCGCCTGTGGTCGATGTGGATGACAACTAATGTCTCACAAACGCCTCAGCTTGTCCTTCGGCTCCCTCTGTTTGTGGACATGGCTTCCTGTGCTTTCAATCTGAGCTATCATAACTCCGACCCCTCTTAATAAAGTGTCTCAGGGCTGCTCTCCCCATCCCTGTCCACACCCCCATAATTACCCAGAAACCCTTAATTCTGTTACACACATGTCTGCTTGCAAAGTTCTTCACATTCTTAGAGTGGACACATGTGCCTTTAAACCCAAAAAAATAACAAAACACTTTAATGTTTAATTCATTCTTAAGAGAATCTCGCTCACATGAGAAACGTTCTCATATATTTTGGATAATAACTTTAATTTTGAAATGGAACACTCCTCTGATTACAGTCCTGGTGTCCAGAGTGATAATTGTCAGTGTGTAATGGGTGAGTGAGCGGAGGTGGAACCTCTTGAGGGACACCAGGTCCAGCGCTTCTAAAAATGGAATCTGCGGGAGCTCCCTGGAGGAAGACAGGATCACAGCTCTAAGGCTGGTGCTTCAAGGCTGTGCTTCTCAGCAAACTCACAAAGATACTCAACAAACATCTCAATCTGAAAGTGTGAAACAAAAGTTTAAACATCCACACATTAGTCTAAACACATGCAGGGCTAGGACTCCCCCAAATGTAGGGCCATGTTTGGTCTGTACACTTTATTAAGCAACGCCTAGTGAAGCAAAGTGTAAATGAATACCTTATATTAATTCACAGCAAGTGATTGTATTTCAGTCAGAATCTCTGTGAAATAGGTCATACTAAACGTCGGAGTGTTTCCCTAATTGGGGGCTTTACAATGAGGGGATACCCCATTTTGGCATCCAGTTGGTGTCAATGAGGGCTCGGTGACACCCCACGTTGCTAATTGCATGCAATGAGCTGAATATTGTGTTTGGAATTCAACAATCTGGCAAGCCCTTGTAGGATGTTCTGGCAGACAAAAAAAAACACACGTAGGGCCTCATTACACGGTACGCGGTAAAAAACTGCATTTACCGGCATGGCGCTATTAACGTGTCTGCCTTGGCACGAGGCCGCTAATTGCGTACCATTACGAGTACGCGGACATGAGCATAGCGCCATGCCGGTAATGACCCTACCGCCATGCCACTAAAGATCCCAAAAAATACTTAGCGGCCATGATGAAAGCGCCTATAGCACTTCCGACCTCCTGCACCACGCATATAGCGGTCATCGCTATTAGCGGTCACCGTTAAATAACGGAACCGGAAATAGCGTCATTGCACAGGAATGGGAAAGAGCACGGCCGCCATCTTTAAACACACAATCCATTGACATCCTCTGCCCCCTGGACCTGTTTCGACAACTATGCCATCCCAAAGCCACAAGGATCCCCTCACCATGCCAAAGGCCATAAAAAAAACACTGACAGCCAGCGTAAAGAGAAGTTTACGAACGAGGAACTCATAATGCTGACAGAGACCCTAGCAGCAAACTCTGATGTGGTATTTGCCAACGACATGCGGCGGGAGACCCTGATCCAGAAAAAGGCCATCTGGGCAGAGGTCGCCCTGAAAGTGAATGCGGTGGGCACCACCACCCACACCGTCAGGGAGTGCAGGAAGCGGTGGGAAGATCTCCGCCTCTGGGTCCGCAGCATACTGTCTGCGAACCGCAAGCTGGCCATGACGACAGGACGTGGCGCTGATTCACCAATTAAATTGAAGGAGTGGGAGGAGACCTGCGCCAGCACGATTGGCGTCAAATCAATCGAGGGAGTCGGGAGCATGGTGTGGCCACTACATCAGATGGAGGTGAGTGTACACATGAAACAATGCACTGTGAATGTTGAGGCACCCCCCAAATGTGAGCCCAGGTTCACCCCATGGATGCAGCCACAATCATACATGCACACAACCCTGCCCATGTGAGTGTCACACCCCAACACACACACATGCACGCATCACCACAGACAAGTGCCACACAGACCCATGCATGGTCGACCCACTCAACAGCCCCATCACCTGAATCCCCACCAATGAAGTCCCAATGCACAGAACAGCATGATGAACTGAATCTGCATGATGCATGTTGAATCATCACCAATGCCATGCCCTCTTTGTCCCCCACAGGCTCACATACAGACAGCGAAGAACCTGCCACTGCGACTCAGGCTCCCCCTGCCAAGAAAAAACCCAAGGCACAGGAGACAGGGGACACCCCCACCACATCAAGGGGCACATGGAGGAGTCAGCCCCTGCAGAGGGGCAAACATCGCAAGAGCACCACTGAACCAATCCCGCAGTCTACGCCAGCAACAATTGCCACACCCACTGATGTGAACCCCCCACCACAGGTTACACCCACGGAGGGCCCACCCTCTGCTGCCACAAGTTCCACTGGTGAGGCAGCAGCCACAGTGCTGCTGTCAGATGTGGCGGACCCTATAGAGTTCACCATGCAAATGCACACCCCCAGCCCCCCAGGAAGCCCAGAAGCAACTCCACGGCCAACACCAGGATCCAGTGTCCATGGTCAGTCTGGGGAGGAGAACACGGGAGGGTGCTGGAGCCCACCGGTGGCCTCACCTGATGTCTGGGACATAGAGAAAGGCGCAGCAGTCACACCACGAGCTGGCCACAGTGGCCATGACCTGGCCACCATCAGGCAGCGCCAGGAGGACATTACAGTGCTGGTTGGCCAGCATGTGGAAGAGGCTGGCCGTCTCAGGGGGGAGATCACAGAGACTGCTAGGCACTCGAGGGAGGCGATGGAAGCCTGTACCAACAGGCTGTGTGTGGAGATTGGCCAACTGAAGCAGGACCTCACACGCATAGCGGATGCGATGGACCGCCAGTTCCCACCACCACCACAGGGACAGACAGCCATCTCATCATCTGCGAGTTCAAGGCAGACAAGCCCCCTCCGCCGCTCCATGCGCACCACGAGGTGCACATCATCCCAACCTCCTAATGGTGGTGGTGGCAATGGGAAATAGGGACAGCAGGGTCTAGCTGGCACGTGTGCAGCAGGACACCAACATTGTGCAAGCCACACATGGGGTTGTTGTGGGGGGAGGGGGAAAGGGTGTTTTGGAAGTGTTCTGGGGGGAGGGGGGAAAGGGTGTTTCAGGAGTGTTGTGGGGGAGGGGGAAAAGGGTGTTACAGGAGTGTTGTGGGGGGTGGGGTGGGTGAAAGGGTGGTGGGATAGTTGGGAACATGCACTTTTTCATCTCATTATACCATAATACACTGGTGACTAGTTGAAACACAGGCTTGGACTTCGTCATTGTGTATGTGTACTTAATTGGTGACAAGGTCCATTGTGCGCTTCACCACAGACACCAGTGCACTAATACCCATATCCATCCTATAGAGTTAAACCATGTGTCTCAGAATATTTGGTTGATCAGATGCTGTCACACATCGCATCCCTCCTGGGCATCGCCTCTTGCATGACCAGCATCCCCGTCACCTCCGTCCTCATCACCATCATCATCCTCATCAGGTGGTTGCATTTCAACGTCAGGGGGCAGTGGCACATTCCGCCTGATACACATATTGTGCAGCATGACACATGCCATGGTGATCTTAGCCACCTTCTCCTGGCCCTACACCCGACCTGCTTATGCACCAGAACCGTGTCTTCAAAAGGGCAAATGTCTGCTCAATCACGATGCGGGTACGTGTATGTGCACGATTGTAGTCCTCTTCGTGCCTGTTCTGTTGGTTCCGTACAGGGGTAAGGAGCCACCTCTTCAGGGGATAGCCGGAATCACCTGTATGGGGGGAAGAATGGGGACCTGTTACCGTTCACCTCAAGAGCGGTCTGTACATATCGCACATATCGACTTTGCATTGTTATTGTAATCCACGATTACCAGCATGCATGCAGACGATCTGTGTGACTGCAATGTGCAAAGGTGAGCTCGACCCTGCAAGTGGACATGCCCGATCCATGCCTCCGACAGTAATTGACATGTCCTGGTTGGGGCCAGGTCTTAGGTGTCCCTGGGCCCAGGCAAATTTGGTACCACACTGCTAGTGTACTGCCATTTCGACATCGATGTTGCCATGCTGTGAAGCATCACTTCAGTGGTGCTATAGGTGTGTGGTTCAATGCTATGGCTAGGGGTGATCCCTTTGCATGCATTCAAGGGCACATTGATGTATTGATGTTGTGCTGCGCTAATTCTGTATGACTATCTTGACGCCATGTTGCTGAATTGTGTATTATGTGGTGTGGCATGATGTACAATGTGGATGTGGATGGATGTGTAATATTTGGAAACCTGGATTGTTCTCAATGTTGTGCAGCTTCAAATTGCATGTAGGTTCTTCTCAAGTACATGGCCTTCCCTGATGGACATTGGCGAACCTCTGTATGTCCATTTGTCCTACGGAAGACAGTCAACACCCAGTTGGAGTATGTATCTCTTCCCTCCAATCACACCCAGTTGGAGTATGTATCTCTCCCCCCCAATCACACTGCCATGTGCTTGCCCTGCTACTCACCAAGTAGCCACAAACGTTGTCTGGCTTGTCGCTCCATGTAGCGTGGTATGGTTGAGTTCCGCAGGACCATAGAATCATGGTTGATCCGGGAAATTGGGCACAACAATGTGTAATTATCTTGTTTGCGTCACATACCATTTGGACATTGATGGAGCGGAATTGCTTTCTGTTTCGGTAGACTACTTCATTGTGATGTGGGACCACCAATTCCACATGGGTACAGTCGATGGCCCCGATGCAACTTGGGATGCCTGCCAGTGAATAGAAGCCAACTTTGGTGTTTGCGATCTCCTGGGCAGTCCGTGGCAGGAATATGTGTTCACGTGCATGCTTCAGGAGGGCATCGAGTACCTGGTTCAGCGTGCGTGAGAATACTGGTAATGAGATTCCATGCATCTGCCCCACTGTATGCTGGTAGGTACCTGTGGCCAGGAAGTGGAGCACAGTCACCACCTTCAGTAGCGCTGGGATGGCAGTTCTGATGTCTATGAGGCTCACAATGTCGTCATGTATCATGTCCACGATGCTGGTGATGGTATCCCGGTCCAGACGGTACAGGGTATGTATCTGCTCAGGGGTTAGGTTAAATGGTCTGGCTCAGATCCTGGGGATTGGTGGCTGCCTCTGTGGTATTACTAGGTGCCCTGGTGATGCTTGCTACGCCTGTCTTGCCCTCCTCCTCCTCCACCCCCTCCTGCATCTACTCTGTGCTGCCTGTTGTTGTTGCTGCTGCACTGAAATCATGTCCTCCAGCCCATGTAATGCTGCTAGTATTGGAACCATCTTGGCGTGGGAAGGGATGTGTGAAGGGGTGTGGTGTGCGCCTTTTGTGCTGCCACAGTCTCCATTGCCTCCACCTGTGCTGATTGTGTCCACCTGTGGCAGGTGGGAACACTGCTCAGTTCTCTTAACGGGTGGTTCGCGATGCCGGTATTAGCGCCATGCCGGTAAGGGGTTTTTGGGGCTTTACCATGCCACTATTAGCATGTCCGCATGGCCTGTGATGGTGTGCTATTAGTGCCATGCTGCTATTTACGGGATGAGGGTCGCACGCCCGCGAACTAGACGCTATTAGTGGCACTGTACTTAGCGGTGCCGCTAATAGCGGTAATCTGGGTCGTAATTGGCATGGGTGTTTAACGATACCGGTATTCCATTACCGGTAACGTTAATCCCTTACCGCATACCGTGTAATGAGGCCCTTAAACGTGTACGATAGATTCAAAGGGCCCGATTCATAGAATCGTGCGCATAAAAGGTGCAAGCGCTGCGTGCCAAGAAGGCGCGCGCGCCAGCCGTGGCGCAGATAAAGCCTTGCGCGGCATGCATATTCGTGCGTCAGTAGCCATGGCACAAGTAACAGCAAGCTGCGCGAGTAATGCCCTGAACACGCCCCTGCGCACAGTAAAAAGCAAGTGACATGCCTAACACGGCGCAAGGCTTTGCGCTATCCCTGGGCTAGCATACAGCCCACCCTAGCGAAATCACATGAAAACACATTGTGCTCCCCGTCCACACCCCAGCGTTATCGCATGAAAACACCCTGCACTCCCTGTCTGCACCTCAGCGTAATCGCGTGAAAATAGCTTCCAACCGCCGTCCGCAACCCAACATAATTGCACGAAAACAGCTTGCAACCCCCGTCTGCACCCCAGCGTAATCATGCGAGAACACCCGGCATTCCCCATCCGCACCCCAGCGTAATCGCGTGAAAACAGTTCACAACCCCCGTCCACACCCCAGCGTAATCATGCGAAAACACACTGCGCTCCCCGTCTGCACCCCAGCGTAATTGCACCAAAACAGCTCGCAACCCCCGTCCACAGCCCAGCGTAATCATGTGAAAACAGTTTGCAAAGCCCGTCCGCATCCCAGCATAATTGTGCGAACAGCTTGCAACCCCTGTCCGCACCCCAGCGTAATCACGTGAAAAAACCCTGCACTCCTCGTCCGCACCCAAGCGCAATCGCGCAAAAACAGTTTGTAAACCCTGTTCGCACCCCAGCGTATTCGCGCAAAAAAACAACCCACGCTCCCTGTCTGCACCAAGTGTAATCGCACGAAAAAAGCTTGCAACCCCTGTCTGCACCCCAGCATAATTGTGCAAAAACATCCCACACTCCCCGACCGAACCCCAGCATAATCGTGCGGAACAGCTTGCAACCCCCATCCGCACCCCATCGTAATAACACGAAAAGAGCTTGCAATGCTCGTCAGCACCCCAGCATAATCGCGTGAAAAGAGCTTGCACCACCTGTCCACACCTCAGCGTAATCATGCGAAAACACCCTGCGAACCCTGTGTGCCCTGCATAGAAAACGGGTGCCCTCCCAGGCAAGGCCTGGCCCACCACCAGCCAAATGGCACCCCAAAACCTTGCAATCCACAGCAAGCAACCCCCTGCAGACAAGAGAACCCAACCCCCATCATCCGTGACCCCACCCTGCAGGCAGTCCCCTCCACATGGGATACCCCAGCCCCCACCACCCGTGACCCCACCCTGCAGGCAGCCCTTCCACATCGGAGAACCCAGCCCCCATCACCCGTGACCCCGCCCTGCAGTCAGCCCCTACCACATGGGAGAACTCAGCCCCCATCACCTGTGACCCCACACTGCAGGCAGCCCCCGCCACATGGGAGATCGCAGCTCCCATCACCCGTGACCCCACCCTGCAGGCGGCCCCTCCACATGTGAGAACCCAGCCCCCATCACCCATAACCCCACCTTCAAGCAGCCCCCTCCACATGTGAGAACCAAGCCCCCATCACCTGGGACCCCACCCAGCAGGCAGCCCCCTCCACATGGGATACCCCAGCCTCCACCCCCATCACCCATGACCCCACCCTGCAGGCAGCCCCTATACATGGGAGAAGCCAGTTCCCATCACCCGTGACCCCACCCTGCAGTCAGCCCGCACCACATGGGAGAACCTGCCCCATCACCCGTGACCCCACCCTGCAGGTAGCCCCTGCCACATGGGAGAACCCAGCCCCCATCACCCGTGACTCAACCCAGGAGGCGGCCCCTCCACATGGGAGAACCCAGCCCCCATCACCCGTGACACCACCCTGCAGGCAGCCCCCTCCACCTGCGAGAACCCAGCCCCATCACCCGTGACCCCACCCTGCAGGCAGCCCCCTCCACATGGGATACCCCAGCCCCTATCACCCATGACCCCACCCTGCAGGCAGCCCCCTCCACATGGGACACTGAAGCCCCAATCACCCGTGACCCCACCCTGCAGGCAGCCCCTTCCACATGGGACACCGAAGCCCCAATCACCCGTGACCCCACCCTGCAGGAAGCCCCTCCACATGGGACACCCCAGCCCCATCACCCATGACCCCACCCTGCAGGCAGCCCCTCCACATGGGAGAACCCAGCCCCCATCACCCGTGACCCCACCCTGCAGTCAGCCCCCGACACATGGGAGAACCCACCCCATCACCCATGACCCCGCCCTCCAGGCAGCCCCTGCCACATGGGAGAACCCACCCCATCACCCATGACACCACCCTGCAGGCATCCCCCTTCACATGTGAGAACCCACCCCCGTCACCCGTGACCCCACCCTGCAGCCAACCCCCTCCACATGGGATACCCCAGCCCCTATCACCCCTGACTGCAGGGTGACTGCACCCTGCAGGCAGCCCCCTCCACATGGGACGCCCCACCCCCCATCACCCGTGACCCCACCCTGCAGGCAGCCCCTCCACATGGGACTCCCCAGCCCCCATCACCCGTAACCCCACCCTGCAGGCAGCCCCTCCACATGGGAGAACCCAGCCCCATCACCCGTGACTCCACCCTGCAGGCAGCCCCTCCACATGGGATACCCCAGCCCCCATCACCCGTGACCCCGCCCTGCAGTCAGCCCCTACCACATGGGAGAACTCAGCCCCCATCACCTGTGACCCCCACACTGCAGGCAGCCCCCACCACATGGGAGAACTCAGCTCCCATCACCCGTGACCCCACCCTGCAGGTGGCCCCTCCACATGTGAGAACCCAGCCTCCATCACCCATAACCCCACCTTCAAGCAGCCCCCTCCACATGTGAGAACCAAGCCCCCATCACCTGGGACCCCACCCAGCAGGCAGCCCCCTCCACATGGGATACCCCAGCCTCCACCCCCATCACCCATGACCCCACCCTGCAGGCAGCCCCTACACATGGGAGAAGCCAGTTCCCATCACCCGTGACCCCACCCTGCAGTCAGCCCACACCACATGGGAGAACCTGCCCTATCACCCGTGACCCCACCCTGCAGGTAGCCCCTGCCACATGGGAGAACCCAGCCCCCATCACCCGTGACTCCACCCAGGAGGCGGCCCCTCCACATGGGAGAACCCAGCCCCCATCACCCGTGACACCACCCTGCAGGCAGCCCCCTCCACCTGCGAGAACCCAGCCCCATCACCCGTGACCCCACCCTGCAGGCAGCCCCCTCCACATGGGATACCCCAGCCCCTATCACCCATGACCCCACCCTGCAGGCAGCCCCCTCCACATGGGACACCGAAGCCCCAATCACCCGTGACCCCACCCTGCAGGAAGCCCTCCACATGGGACACCCCAGCCCCATCACCCATGACCCCACCCTGCAGGCAGCCCCTCCACATGGGAGAACCCAGCCCCCATCACCCGTGACCCCACCCTGCAGTCAGCCCCCGACACATGGGAGAACCCACCCCATCACCCATGACCCCGCCCTGCAGGCAGCCCCTGCCACATGGGAGAACCCACCCCATCACCCATGACACCACCCTGCAGGCATCCCCCTTCACATGTGAGAACCCACCCCCATCACCCGTGACCCCACCCTGCAGCCAACCCCCTCCACATGGGATACCCCAGCCCCTATCACCCCTGACTGCAGGGTGACTGCACCCTGCAGGCAGCCCCCTCCACATGGGACACCCCACCCCCCATCACCCATGACCCCACCCTGCAGGCAGCCCCTCCACATGGGACTCCCCAGCCCCCATCACCCGTGACCCCACCCTGCAGGCAGCCCCTCCACATGGGAGAACCCAGCCCCATCACCCGTGACTCCACCCTGCAGGCAGCCCCTCCACATGGGATACCCCAGCCCCCATCACCGTGACCCCACCCTGCAGGCAGCCCTTCCACATGGGATACCCCCACCGCAGCCCCCATCACCCGTCACCCCACCCTGTAGGCAGCCCCTCCACATAGGAGAACCCAGCCCCCATTACCTGTGACCCCACCCTGCAGTCAGCCCCCGCCACATGGGAGAACCCAGCCCCACATCACCCGTGACCCCACCCAGCAGGCAGCCCCTCCACATGGGAGAACTCAGCCCCCATCACCTGTGACCCAATCCTCCAGGCAGCCCCCTCCACATGGGAGAACCCATCCCCCTTCACCCATGACCCCACCCTGCAGGCAGCCCCCCCACATGGGAGAACCAAGCTCCCATCACCCGTGACCCCACCCTGCAATCAGCCCCCACCACATGGGAGAACACAACCCCCATCACCCGTGCCCCAGCCTTTAGGCAGCCCCTCCACATGGGAGAACCCAGCCCCCATGACCCCACACTGCAGTCTGCCCCCACCACATGGGAGAACCCATCCCCCATCACCTGTGACCCCACCTTGCAGGAAGCCCCTCCACATGGGATACCCCAGCCCCATCACCTGTGACCATACCTTGCAGACAGCCCCTCCACATGGGATACCCCAGCCCCCATCACCCGTGACCCCACCCTGCAGTCAGCCTCTCCAAATGGGATACCCCAGGCCTCATCACCCGTGACCCCATCCTGCAGGAAGCCCCTCCACATGGGACACCCTAGCCCCCATCACCTGTGACCCCACCCAGCAGTCAGCTCCTGCACATGGGAGAACCCAGTCCCCAACACCTGTGACCCCACCCTGCAGTCAGCCCCGCCACATGGGGGAACCCAGCCCTCATCACCTGTGACCCCAACCTGCATGTAGCCCCCACCACATGGGACATCACTTGCATAATGAACCCTGACATAGTGACACATTATCACTCCATTGATTGTGTGTCGTGCACCTTGCCTGCCATGTAGCAACCCCAGCAATAATATCCACGGGAACATGTATCCTGAAAAATAAATGTAATGCACTCACCCGGGCCACATCCATGAGTGTGGCAGCTGGGCAAACAGAGTAGCTGTCCGCAACCATCTCCCAACATACACATGTAACAAGTGAATGTAAAAGTGGGGGCCTGCTGGCCATGTGACAATGTCATTGCATCACTCCCCAGGGACAAATTGTTCACCAATGACAGAATCAAAACCACCCTCAATGTGTGCCACATGAACAAACACTGGCCAGGTGTCCCACAGCCTGAGCTTCATTGAGCAGCTATTCCTAGAACAGAATCCCCAATAAACGCATCACTGGTTTGTCCATGTGTGAAGGACATGGCAATCAGACAGTGCACCATGCACTGAGACAGCTGAAATGGGCAGCCAATGTGTAAATACCACAAAATGCCTATAGTATTTCCCAGTGCAAGAGGCAGAACACCACCGGAGATGATGATAACTAAAAACGCATGCTGACGAAGGGGAAAGCACCACCTGTGTGACACACAGCATCAAGTAAATCATGTGCAAATGTCCTGAACATATAACATTCCCACAGTCACCCCACACACATCACTCACAAACACAGTGAGGGCAAATACATAGTCATGCTGCACATGTGAAAAGAAAAGCCATTTGCCTGTGCACACACAAAAACCCACCTCACACACCACCACAGGTCTGCCACATATGTATACTCATCCTGTAAATAGAGCCCAAACATAACACATGCAAGTAAGCAACCGCACACATAACTAACAATGGGCAGTATCAGGGGAACAATGCAAAAATAACTTACCGACAATGACTGTGAGAGTAAAAAAGAAGAAATATTAAACAGTTGTATTTGAATCATACATACTGTAAATAAAATCAGAAATCATAACCACAAAAGAAAAATAGAAAAATAACAATGTCCATGTGTATCAAAAATACATTTTAAAAAACTCACAAAATGTACTAATAAAACACCTCAAACACCCCAAAAAACTACGTACAAGAAAACATGGAAGATAGTCTAGCGTCCACTCCAATTCAAATAAAAAATCAAATGAAACTTACACCTACATAGCTTTGTACAAAATAAATTGAGTAATGTCCATTATCCAAGGTCCAAATAATAATGAAAAATCAAAGCAAACTTATATCTATAAAACTAAGTACACAGGCACCGGGCTAGTTCTCCTTGTCACCGATGTCACGCAATGTCTGGGTCAGGGCATCATTGAGCACTGTGTCCACTTCCCCTAAGCAGGCCTCCGTATCTCCTCGAGGGCTTGCAGGGACTTTAGCATCAACCTCTCCATCACCTCCCACTCCCTGTAAGTATCTTCGAGGATGGCAGTCCGCCTCTCTGCCCGACGCAGTGCAATCTCTGCCTTGGCCATGGTGACTCTCGCCTACAGAGCCTGCTGCCTCTCTGCCCTGATTCTCTGCCTGTATCGCACAAACACGGAAGATATCCTCGATCTGAGGTCCACATTTGCATCCTACCTGATGCCGGATACCTGCTCCCTTGGGATGGTAAGCCCTGAGTACATAAGCCTCCTACTCTGAGCCTGCTGCTGCCATATTGCCTGGTGCCTGCTTCGCATGGACACCCTCTGTCCTAATGACACTGGCTGGGGGTGTCTGGCCCATGCACTGCTCCCGGGTGCCTGCTATCTCTCCATTGCCATTGCTCCTGTCATAGCCTGGATCGGCATGGTGACCACCTCAGCTGATCCACTGGCGACTCCCAACTCAGGCAGGGATGTTATCTCCACCAGTCGGGCCGACATGGGTGGGGCTGGTGCACAGGGGGCCCTGGTGGTATCTGGGCCAGAAGGCCCCTGGGGAGGATGACTGGAGCAAAGAGGAGCAAGACGGGTATGGGGTCGCATTAGTGGACAGCCCACGCAGCAAGTTCGAGACCAGGAATGCTACTAGCCATTTCAGGAAATACCAGACGTCATTGTGATGATGTGCAACATCACGAGTGCAAATGTGCAAATCATCATGGATTACGCCAGTACGCCTCCGAGTACCGACTAGTAGGGGTACCACTCTGTCCAGAATGGCAACATCCGCAGGAATTGGGGTGTCGGTCTGGGTGGAAACAACGGACACCTGCGGACAGGTGTTAATATGGATTTCTGAACTCTAACCAGGTGGGCAGAGGTCCGGAAGCCCAGCCTAGTTTCTTGGAACAGGGTAACATCTAGACAAGCCAGACAAATCAAGGTAGCTATGGTCTGCGGTCAAGACTAGGTCTCAGGAGGGGTAAGGGTGACTGAAGGACCTCAATGAGCACACAAAGCAATGACACTTACAAATTACTCTCAGACAGGTGTATATATCAAAAATATAAACACATTTATTACAAGAACTTTGTAACTCAACACACAGTAAGAGAATCACATACTACTTAAATCAACACAATACTATCAATATATTACATGGCCACACTAGTGGCCATGTAGTTATGGTTAAGTTGCTGTTTCCATAGGAAGAGCACTTTTTGGGCGGATTATAACTCCGCTCCCTCTGGACGAATCCTCACCAAACTTTGCAAAAAAAGTATATGGGCCACTCTGAATTTTTTTGTAAGGTTTGGTGAGAAAACGTCTAGGGGGAGAGGCGTTATAGAGGGGGTCCCAAAATGTCTTTTTTTCCCATAGACTGAATGGGGGAAAAACTTTGCGCATGGCTACAGGACGGATTTTGACGAAATCTGCGGCAGGTACAGGGGCTTGATCCAGAAAGCGCGCTTTTGTAAATTTTGTCACCATACATCCAGTGTGTTGCATTTTCATTGGCAAGTTGTGGGGAGTGCGTGCAGTGTTGGGCCGAAGCCCATGCCCCCAAGAAGAAAGTGGTAAGTACTACACTTGGAAGACACTGCACACCTATCCCATGTAAGATCTACAGACATACACCTAGGAGGCAAGCCTCTGGGCAGAGCTACTGCAGTACAACACACCTTTAGAATAACCCCCATCACCACACATCACCGAGGTGGTTGTGGGGAGACCCTTCAGTCTTGGGTGCATGGCTAAAGCCCATGCACGTAGCACTGAAGTCATAAGCAGTGGAGTTACAAGTTATTATGGGTGTGGTGGATTCTGGTCATTGTTTTGATGCCCTAGTTTCTTCATTTCATGGCTGCAAAGGATTATCCGAAAAGTAAATTTATAAGCAGCTATTTTACTAGGACCATGTTTTACATGAGCAGTGATGGTTGTGGGTGGGACCTGTACTCCTTGCAACCTGTTTGTAAGGCATAGGTGGTAGGTTACTCACCGCAGACGAAAGGCCAGCCTACAGGCACTGCAGCATATTACTACCACACATTAGGCAAGTACATTCCCATGTGCAGAAAATGCCTGCCAATATACTTACTCCTTACTTTGTTCAGAGTCCAGAAACGTTTTTTATGTTTGGTTTTCATACTTTGCGGAAGTATCACTTTTTCCGTTTCTGTGATGAAACAAAAAGGTGTGTTAATGTTTGCAGATTTTCCACATTTACCACATTGCTTAATAGACAGTTAATTTTGTTTTAGACCCTCATTTTTACTTTACAAACCAGTGTACTGTGCATTGCGCTCAGTTTCTGAGTTTGCTTTTCTAATCCTTGGGTCTGGGGAAAAAATCCTTGTCGATTACAAAAACCCTTCATTTCTTATGCAACTAAGAACTTCTTTTTTTCCTTTCAGTGTTTTCTTCAATTTTCTGACCAATGTTATGTTTGTTGCTTTCCTGCCCATTTTTAGCAACAGTTAGATACCTGTAGGCGTATTCAAACTGTGCATTTGTTCCTACAGATTTTCGATACTCATTAATTTGTGTCGTTGTTACATCCTGTTTCCTTCATCTTTCCCATTAATGTTTTCTTTGATGCCTTCCTGCCCTTTTTTAACAACACTTAGATACCTATAGGCATATTCTACCTGTGAATTTGTTTCCAACGATCTGTGATAATCATTTATTTGTGCCATTCTTCCATCGTGTTGGGTAGTTAGATACTTGTAGGCGTATTCTAACTGAGCATGTGCTCCTACACATTTGTGATACTCATTCATTTGTGTTGTTGACATATACTGTTTCCTGTATCTTTCCCATGAATGTTTTCTTTGTTGCCTTCCTGGCCATTTTCAACTACACTTGGATACGTATAGGCGTATTCTGCCTGTACATTGGTTTCCAACAATCTGTGAAAATCATTTATTTGTGTCATTCTTCCATCCTGTTGGGTAGTTAGATACCTGTGGGCGTATTATAACTGTTTGTAGTCTTTCTCTTACTTTGTTCACAATTTTGAAGTGCACATTATTTCGTAAATTTTGGCTTCAAGAACATTAAGTACGGATTTGTTAGGTTAGCTGGCAACCTCTGCTTTAGAGTAATGATGCTATCATTACATTCAAACCATCCACATTTCTTAGTAATGTATGCAGTGTAGTGACCTGCATTGGTTGTAGTTCCTGCATGGTAGATTATTCCTACTGTTGTAAAGGTTTTCTTTCCAAGTGACACTTGACCGTGTATAAATCCAGTTAGTTTGCAGTTGTTTTTGGTGCCATCTGCATTATAACGTAGAAGCATAAGTATTATGTAGGCACTATGTGATTGTATCAGTATTGTAGAGCGATTGTCTGAATTGCAAATACTACATAATCTGCCATGGTTTGCGTTTTGTACAAGTTGCTAAAATGGAATGCTCTCACAATTTGGTACGGAAATATACACAAATCGCTCTTTTGGGATATCTTCCTGTATCACTTTGGTACAGAGAGTGCATGTATGTTTCCACATGTACGAAATTTGGAAGATTTCATTTACAGGTAAACTTTTGTTTTCCAATACTATTAGTATGTACATTAGAAATTCTTGTGGATCTTCTTGTGAGTTCATAGTGAATCTCACTATTCCAGCACAGTCGTCCAATTGTTGCCTTACTCCATAAACACTGTATGTGATGTCAGGCTTGCTTGTTGCATTTATATGCAGCACTAACATTTGCAAACCCAATTGGTCTGTGCTGTGCAGGTAAATATTGTTAACAATTGGTGGCAATTGAAATAGAATATTAATTGCTACATTTGCATAGCAACTAACCCCACTTTCATTTGTACATTTGAATGGGCCATCAAGTTCTGTATCTGAGTGCATTTTTCGGTTTCTCTGTTGCTTCTTTGCTGACGTGCCTGGTTTACATTCCCTAATAGGTTCTTCTATGTTTGTGGCAATTTCTTCTTTTTCCAGAATTTCCTGTTGCATTCTGTTGTATTTCTGTTTCATTTACTTTTCTTTTACCACGTTTCACGTTATCTGGAACAGGGTATTGTTTCAGATGAGGGGTGTACAGTGAACGCAATCTATTGTATTCTAGAATGCAAGGAATATCTGCTTTGAATTTACTTGAATCAAAGTTTATTAACAAAAGACAGTCAATTGTACGTAAGTCTGATAATGCTACGTAGCTCATGCCTTCCTTAAACACTGTCTTTCCTATATCTATCAATGATTTATCTAGGTTAACACCTTGGGATTTATGAATGGTAACTGCATATGCAAGAGTTAGAAAAAATTGCTCTCTACGTACATACATGTCTTTGAAGAGAAGGAATCGAGCCATTGAGCGCCCTATCCTTTTTACTTCTGAAACTTTATCAAAGAGAATATTGACAAACTGAATGCTGCCATCATGTGGGTATGATTGAAACCCAACGACTGTGCCCAGTGCTCCATTAACTAGCCCTTGCTCTACGTCAAGGTTATGTTTAAGCATTACTCTACAATTTAATGACAATTTCAATACTTTTTCCAACCCCGCTGTGTTGGAGATTGAATGTTCTAAACAATTTAGTCTTGTTGTGGCCTGCTCACACATGGGTACTGTCAAACCATGTACGTCTAGTTTGTCTGTGGTGCTAATTTCTATTATTGGTTGCATTTCTTTCTTTAACATTGTTTCATTGAATTTGAAACAGCTTGCAAGAGTTGGCATTAAGGCCATACAATTGACATTTTTGTGCGCTATTTGTTCCATAACATCAGTTGCACATGCATTATCGCCATAAAGTGCATGTATATGCCGCTTTTTCAATACAGCTTGTGCTTCTTGCGATAAAACACCAACTCTAATACTTTTTAAGATGTTGCCATAAGTGAGATCTGCAGATTGCTGCATGTTCTCAGTTAATTCTCTGTATTGGAAATGTTGCCAAAGGTTAACATTACCTATGCTACCAACAGATTTCAGGCAGAGTTTGTGGCCTAAGGTTTTAAAAATCGGTTCACCTTTTACTGGTGGCACCGAGCTACCTCACTGACAGAATATCCAGAAGAACCTCTATTAGACCATCCAGAACCATTAATACTAATTGTCTGGTAGTACCCAGATTCAAATTGTCTAATATTGGCGGCATCAGCTTCCCCGTGAAGGCCGCTAAACTTTGGAACTCCCTGCCACACCAGCTGAGAGCCGACCTCCCCTACACTTTCTTCAGAAAGAACCTCATTATTCACCTCAACCTGACTGAGAACTAGTTCGCTGAAACTATGGTACGTCAGCATGACCTACTGCTAGACTGTAAATTGTGTATAGTTCCAACTACCTAGATGTAAATTATTCTTCCTCTACTTGCAACTTAAGTACATTGTATATTGTATTATATTGTATTATTTCAGATGTAATGTCGACATATCGTATTTTGCCTGTATATTTGAAACATATTTAAGCTTCACATATCCGTCTGCGCCCTTCTACTCCTGGGTCTGGTGTGCCTTACAAATTCAATAAACAAACAACAAACAAACAAACAAACAATTGTAGAAGATCTCCAAAAACGATAATGTGTTTCCCAGCAAAGAGTTCTTCGTTATTAATTTTAAGTACTTCTTGCAATCTCAGATGAATCAAAGACAACATTAGATTGGAGACCCTGCTCACTTCATCTATTAGTAGCATTTTAATTTGCTTCAATACTCTCCGTAATTCCATTGCAGCTTTAGCAGAAAGTTTGTAGTAGTCTAATTTATTTTGATGCTCTACTGGAAGCAGTAGTAATCGGTGTAAAGTCACACCGCCTATGTTGTAGGCAGCTAAACCTGTGGGGGCTGTTACAACAGCTGACAGTTTGTTGTTTGTCAATTGCTGCAGGAACTTGCTAATAATTTTGATTAAGAATGTTTTCCCTGATCCAGCTTCACCACTGACGTATAGCAGTATAGGTTTGTAATTTTGGAAGGTACATTCTTTATTTTCGTGCTGTACACCATGCACAATTTGTTTTGGTACCTCTTCAAAAATGGTGCGCTGATCGTTGTTAAGTTTTCCTTGTTGCACAGTTAAGTCCTCTGTATCTTCTTGATACTGATACATGGTGTTTTCTACTTCTGCCATAGCAACTTCAGCCTCATTTCCTATCAGTGGTTGTCCTAATGGCTCTTGACTTCCTGTTACAGAAGGTTGACTACTGTCGGAAGAGTCTTTATCGAGTTGGGCCTGAATTTCTTCTTCTTCTTGTTGCTGCTCATTGTGTAACATTGTTTTGTACTGCGTAAAGTTAACATCAGTGATAAAGCTTTCATTTGCTTTGAAAGCATCTTCATAGCACTCATAATGATCTAGTATGTCTTCCTCTTTTCTCCATGGTTTGAAAAGTTGTAAAAGAGACATGTAATATAGCTCTTTCTGTTGAGGAGTTTTTAATGACAATTTCACATGATTAATTAAGCTTCTTGTTAAGTTTCACTAAGCTCCCTTCACAATCGGTCACTCTATATCTACGTTTACTTTCATCGGGTTTTACATTATTTTTGTATGCAAAGTTTTGAGCTATGTGGTACAGACACATGCTTTACAGAGTGGTACTCCTGTTCAGATAGTATGTGTCCAGGCTGTTGGGATCATTTCTGGCAATAGTTTCTATGTCCTCATATGATTTTAGCACTCTTTTTCTTAATTTTGCAGGACGAAGACTGAGCTATACTATGTTGTCTGATTTTCCATACATAGCAGTACCGGTTAAACGATCTGCTGCTTCATAGGCCCCACATTCTTTATGAGAGAGCATTTTTATGCCTAGGCTGTACAATTTCTATGATAATGTTTTGTCTGATGCTAGGTCATCCCAGAGGTCTTGAAGCTCTGTTTTCTCTGCTTTTGTTAAGTAGGCTGTAACATATCGTGCAACAGCAGTTGAATTGTCTGCAATGTACTGCACATCTATGTTTGCATTCCATAATAGGGCAATGATTGCATTATAATCATTGATATATTTTGATTCTTCCCTTCTTTTTATGTAATACGTGTTCTTAGGTGATTTACCTTTAACACTATGTCGAACTGAAGACATGAAGTTGTTTACTTCACCTGTTTCTGTAACTGGTCTAGGGAAACCAAAGCGGCATTTGGTGTAGTATTTACCTTTGGTTCTGTATTTGCGGCGACAATATTTGCCACATTTGTGTCTTTGAAATTGTAAAATCTGCCCATGCAGCTCACTATGTGTCTGTTGTGAAGGGATTTCACAAGTGACATATTTTTTGATAAACTGCAAAACAGTGATATCACTGTTGTGACCAAATTTTGGTGCACCTTTGATCCATAACAGCATGTGAATATGTGGTGCTCCTCTCGCTTGATATTCTTTTCTCCAAAAGAAGTGTTGCACTTGTCCAAGGGGAGGAACAGTTTTACTGCAAATAAAGTGTAGCATGGCAATGAAACGATGATGGAAATATCTTGACACATTAACTGGATCTAGAGAGCAAAGTTCTCCAGGTTTTAATTTATCTATGTTGTTTTTGTTGCTGTTTGCTATGCGTATGAACTCATGTAAATCTTCCCATGCATATTCTGCACAACTTAGCGTAACAAACCAAGTCGGTGGTCCAAGGATTCTGATCATACAACGCACGTCTCTGTGCCATCGGAACCAGTATTCCTTTGTACCACGCATGTTTGCAAACAAATTTGTTATATTTGATTGTAAAACCTCATCTTTTTGCTGTACTTTTTATATTAACTGCGTAGCTGACATATTTTGAAAGTGGGTTCCAGATTTCAAAATGTGTGCAACTCTGTAACATAGTGTTGCTAATTCACTTTCATAGAGTAGGTGGAATATGTATTCCACATTTTGCCTGAATCTGGGATCTTGCGAATACATTCGTAAAGAGCGGTATTCTGATGCCCCAATCTGAGTGGGTCTATCATCGTATCTTCCACCTTTGCCAGTAGGAAATAGCAGTGGAAAAGTGCTTCTATACTTTTTCCCCATATACTCATTGGTGACCCTTTGGTTTGTCACATTTGGTAAGTTTCTAGTGCATCATCTATGCTTTCATTCGAATGCAATGGATGAATTGTGTAATGGTCTAAAAGAGTGGATACTGTAGCAGGATCCAGAAGTTTGAATTGTCCAGTTTCTGACGGCTTTATTTCAGTTGTTTCCCTTAAGCTTTCATTAATATGTATTTCCTTGTAGTACTCGTTATTGTTTTTTAGATATTGCAATGCTTGTCTAACTTTATGTAAGTCTACCAGTTGTTGCCAAATTTTTTTGTCCTTTGTTGGTACACCATTTACCAAGACTATTAAAGAATGCTCTATTGAACATTACACTCCTACAGTGTGTACATTTTCCATTAGATCTAATGGCAAATAAACTACTTTGGCACGAATGCCTTTCACCAATTCAGAGGCAGGTTATTTTGCTGTTTTTGAATGAAGGGGTATAATTGCTTGAAATGGGTGAACGGTTTGAACTATTATGCTCTCATACAAATTGAGTTGTTGCAGGATTTTTGCTACTGGGAACAATTCCAAATGACTTGCAATAGCAGGTGAAGGAGTGTTTGTTCTATGATGGTAGTATTGATTTTCTCATACCCACATCCACTGCTATCGATGGCAATTGTGTTTGTTTGATTTTGTTTATATTCTTCTTCATTGAAATATGGCTCTGTGTTTGTTGTGTGACTCCATTCACCACCACAAACATGCAAAAAAATATTTTTGTTCACATTCCGTTTATTGCTGAGTTTCCTTTGTAGTTTGGTACTTACTTTTGTTAGTGCTTTCATCCTTTTTAACACTAATATGAACAACTTCCTTTTGAGAAGGATTGCACTATCCACGAGTGCTTGCAGAATTAACTTTCTACGGTACATTTTAAGGGGTGAGGATGACTTTGGTCCTCTTCTTAGTAGATTCTGAAGGACTCTGTGACTAAACATTTTTGCTAAAATACTTTTTTGACTATGGGTTCTTCTTACACTATCAGCATTATTAGTAACATTGTTAGCTGTACTGACAGCCGTTTCTTTGACATCATTTCTGTGTTTTGTGATACTTTTTGATGGAGGACGTACAGTTTCGGTAGTTGAGACTTCTTTTATTATGTTACCCAATTGCATTAGGTGGTTTGTACCAAGATTCTCCCCTAACTCTACAACAGGTACATGCTTACATTGGGTACCTTTATTTGTATTTGCTCTAATTCGGCGTTCCTTTCTACGGAGCTGCTTTTTGGTAGGCATTACACCACTGTCTGTTGAGAAAAAAATATATACTTTGGTCTGTTGTCCAATGTATGTGTGCTGTGTGCATGTGTGCATAAGTGTGATGGGGAAGCTCTTTGGGACGGTGTGTCAACGCACAGTGACCTCTAACTATTATTTGATAAGGTTAATTTACAGTTTGTATACTAGTACAATGTGCTTTAGATGAGAGTTACTTGTGCCGAGAACCATTATTAATAACACAATGGCAAAAACTTGCTACCGCCACTTATTTTCATAATCCAACCTTCTAAGGATTTCCTATGTTATTTCAGTACAAAGCAAACAGCCATTTGTCAGCCATTCCACCTGTTATTCTTTGTCCTATAAATGGATATTTGTAGGCAGAATGGTTTACAAATGAATGCTTCCTTTGGTGCCCAAAATAAACAAATAACCCACGCAGCCTCTTTAAGGAGAAGTTACAATATGAAGGTTGTACTGTACTTAATTTTTTGTGCAAGATGACCAGGTTTCTTCGGATATGTCGTCTGCAGTGTAGATGTTGTTGATTCTCAGGAGAGTAGTCTTCACTGTGAATTTAAAAAACAATATCAATTACTTTGTGTGTTTGCAGCCGTCATGATACTGCAGCCTTTACTTGTACTTCTTTCGTCATACGATTCAACTTTCATGTTTTAAACCAATACACGTGCTCATTTCACTTCTCTCTGCGCACTCTTTGTATACTACTTTCAATATGGTACTTCAAAGTCCTTCGAAATACCTATCTTTTTTTAGGGGTTTGGAAATGCCTTGTTCATTATGAAGTGTAGTATGCGTAGGAGAGAGGTTTGTAAGTGATAGGGCAACGTATTAGATGGGCAAACATTTTGTACTTCTTAATGAAAAGCACGATGTCCAAAAATCGGGACACCCTCCGAAGGACATGTCAGCACCACATTCGGGAGCGATTACTATTCTCATACGATCACATTGCAAGTAGCATTACTGTTGGCAGCACAGAGGACAGAACTGCGACATTCTCACATACAAAATTGAGGTCTGCCCTAAATTATACTTCTCAACTCACACGCATTTGGCGGGTGTCACTCGCCTTGTAAAGGGCAGACTCACCCGCCAAGCCTCCTGCATGGCCATTCCTCCCAATGGGCATGTCACCTGCTAAAAATCAGCTCATTTCACCCGCCCTTCACACAAAAATAGTTGCGCGCTATGCCTAAATAGGCATGCTTGCAACGTATGTACAGGTTATGCAGAAGAAAGTAAGCAGTCGTGCAATTTGTTAATGGCAAATCGGCATTCTTGCACTTTACAAGGGGGAGCATTGTTATGTGCTTCCTATGGAAATTTAACGGCATTATTTTGTCTATTTTAAATTATAAGGCTTCCTCATGTTCTCTGAGTAGAATGAACGCACCTGTACTCTATACTGATGCATGTGGTCATGCATGGAGCTGTACGTAGCAATTCGCAATCCTTGCACAGTAGTTTGTGATGTAGGGGTTTTGCAACAGTATGCGATTTCCATTAAGAATCATCGACAGTAATTTTGAAGTGCGCAATGTTGGTTAAAATTAGCGAGGTTCTATGTGATTGGTGGATGATTGGGCGCCCGCTTAGTTGTGTCCAATGATGGACTCGCTTCGGTTCTGCTGTAGAAAGGGTGGAAGGAATGGGTAAGTGTTACGTGCCACACGCAGGCAACGCTTGTCCGCTGGTAGGGCGTGTCACATACGGGTTTCTACAACTAATCCTGCATGGAAAAACGACTGTAGCCATCAGCCAATCAGATGTTCACATTTTTTTTGTGTCGAAAGACGGTGCACACACTGAAAATGGAAAATGGCAGAGGTGCAGAGGGTCAGGGTTTTGCTGCTCAGAGACTCTTTTGTGCAAGGCTTACAACACTATGCCGAGAGTAGGAATGTGGCACACCATTTGAATGTGAGAGGAGTGGAGGTGGTCTGGAGAGCTGACACTGATGCCAATGCTGCGGCAATTCTGCAAGTTTGCAGAGACATGCATAGAATGAACACTCCTCATGTGGTAATTTTGCACTACGGTGCTTGCCACTTGGGATACCTGACTTCACATACTTTGTTGGCAGATTTGGCATAGTTGGTTGAAGCAATCATGACCATCTTCCCAACATCCAAAGTTATGTTTTCTGCTTTACTCCCCAGACTACAATGGACCAACACTTCTGTTTTCTGTCCAGACCAAAGCATCGGGAGATGCATCATCAATCGCGGCATGCGTGCATTCATGCGGCGAGTTGGTATGTTTTTTTGTAGCCACGATAGCATTGCTCCAAGCAATGCGCATTACTTTGAAGGCGATGACGTTGCGCTCTCCGCTTTGGGAAATGCAATGTTCTTTTGGAACATAAGGCTTGCTTTAGAGAAGGTTCTGTAATGTTTGCAAGAGTAAAGCAAGGACAAAAATACAAAAAAATGCATAAAATACCACATGTCTGTACGATATGTGGCCAAAAATTTCTTCTCAAGGCCTACCTTAAAGGGGAAAAAGGGGATTAGTACTTTAATGTACCGTCGTCACGCTCTGCTCCTCTACATGTCCACAAACATGGCAGTAGTTAACTGCCAGCACATATCACCACCGGGGATTGAAGGGTGGAGCCGCATGTAGATGAGAATGAGCGGAGCTAGCGATTGGTCCATAAAGTTCAGTAGGCGTATTCTGACCGACGTCCTTTAGTAAGATCTTCTTCTCCCTCACAGGACACCACATAGCCATGGCTTTCCATGCTCGAAAACAGATTGTCTGGATTGTGGGAGACTCATGGATACATTGGTTGAAGGTGCATGCGGAAAGCTGCAATTTATCTACAAATGATGGATTTCCACCCACATGCGGAAGTGCACTGGCATGGCGTGTGCGGCATGAGATGGCTGGACTTGGTACCTCTTTGTTTTACTTTACAGAGAGAGCGTCCTCCAGACATACTCATCATTCATTGTGGCGGAAACAGTTTAGGCCATGTATCTGGAATTTCTTTACAATTTGCCATGAAGGAAGGACTCGCGAAGCTCATGGACATGTTTACAAATTGTCAAATACTTTTTTCCCGTATTGCCCAAAGACAAATATGGTTGCGTTCTTCTGCATTTGGTCCACAAATGGAAAAAAGCGAGACGCAATGTGAATAAGGCTGTGTGTGCCTTTTTAAGAGATGTTGGTATGTCCTCTTTCCACAATGAAAACATTTTGTTTCGTAGAATTTCATTTTCCGCAGAGATGGAGTCCACCTCACATATGCAGGCAATCTGATGTTTCTTCACAATATACAAAATGCATTGCACCCTCTTTTGCAATCACACTAACCTATCTGGCAATCCATTTTACCCAATCCACTGTTTTTCACCCACACAACTCACCATCAAAAGGCTCTTTTCAGAGCCGCCATTTACTCCCAACGTACACTTTATTGCATTTGCTCCAGTAGCACCCTCCCTTTTTGCCCTCTACGACTGTCCGCAAACTTTTGCTGAACTCCGCAGGGCTCTACGGCCTTCACTTCATAGTTCTATTGTTACACTGAGAAAGGCGGCTCTGAAAAGAGACTTTTCTGTCATTTTTGTTTTTTTTTACGTTCATTGATTAACAGCACTCCACACACTAAGAGAAGAGGCGAAAGGAGGGTAAGGAAGGGACACCAGCCATGGGGATAAGAAAGGGCAACTGAACAGAGAAATATTAAGGGTGATCTTTATTTAGGTAAGGAGCAAATCTTCTGGTGCTCGCTGACCGCAGCCTCAAAAGCACTTCGAAGACTCTCCCCCCTGCAGAGTACTGTGTCACAATACGTGCACACTACTGACACCTTTGAAAGGTAAGGGTCCACAGCATTGCGAATGGCTTGTGAAGCAGCTGGAGGGAGGTGCTCCCCCACAGGAGTGTCTCTTGTGGTGAGAGGATCGGATTCCGAGGATGCTGTGGAGGAACTCAAACGACTACGCTCTTCACATGGCAATACCTTGCGAATGTCCGCAGTTTGGAACTAAGTGAGGTGGCGCTTCATGGTTGTCGTACCAAAACTGTACACTCCAAATCTCCCGCGACTCAACACCACATCACACTGGTTACACTTCACCAGGTTCACACATGCTTTTGGTATGTTCCCTTAAACGGAAAACTACCGCCACACCCACGACTCCCGTCGAGTGCTCCTAGTGCGGAGTTCCTCCACTTCATTCTCTTCCTCCTCTTCTTCCTCAATCTCTACATCCTCACCCAAATATCTCTCTGCAGGCCCTTGGTGAGGTGGTGATGGTGGCGGGTTTGGGGGAGGTGCAGAGGCTAATAACTCAACAGCAGCCATGGAAGCCATAGTAATTTGTTTCCTTTTCGTCACTACAGCTATAAAGGCAACGCACCTCTATCTGCTATAGCTAGAAGGACAATGAAGATGGGTTTCGGGGGTGTGCCCTTATGAAGGGCTGCAGGGGTGTGCCTCGTGACCGTCTTCATCCTTACAAAGCGGTACACTCCATTTTACACAGCAACTCCTGAGGTGACCTATTGTTTGGGATGTGTGAAATTACATTTTTCCACTCCACAATACTTTGCTGTGTGTCTACAAGTTCATTTTTAGTGTTGCGGAAGCACACAAACTGCCGAAACTAGTCCCCATGCTCAGCGTAGGTGCGGTCACAAAATGACATCCTCAACACATCCGCCCCCTTCATGAAAGTCCCCTGGACAGCAAATGCAAAGATTCACACATGCGCACAAGTGTCCTACGGGCAGTGTTCGGATTATCAAAGTACTTCAAAGTGCGACACAAGTGAGACGGCCAGTTAGGGGCTGGTGCAATGTTGGCAATCCTTTTGTTTGTACTGTGCATGCGCTCGCATGCTATGTTCACTGTACAGACAGTTCCAGTGTCCTTAGGACAACTCCATTTTGTTTGCCTATGACTTGCTGCCCATCGTGCCTGTTCTACGGACGGCACCATCTTGACTGCACCCAATAAGAACCGCTATACTGTCCTTCACACACTCCCTTTCTACTCATTTACACCCATTCCGGTCATCTTGTGTGTTCTACGACCATGTATTATCTCGTTCCCAAACGTAATGCCGAGTTAGTATATCCTTTGCACACCCCTTTCTGTTTATGTACACACATTGTAAAAAGATGGTGCAGTCACACATCACATCCGTCTTACTTGCCATTAGAAAGCAGCCACATTCCATTGCTTGTGGATAGGTCAAACAAGCGCGCTGTTCGCGAATATTTTTACGTATTTAAAAAAAATAAATTTAAATACATACTCTATCTCTACAACTACTGTACAAAACCATTTACTATATACACAAAAACACACATCAATCTAAAGAAACAGTAGGGGAAGCGGACACTGAAACAAATATGGGGGAATTTGGATTTAACACGGGCTGGTTATGAGGGGAAGATTTGTGAGGGGAAGAAGGGATGGATACTTTGTTGAAACGTCTATTTTCCTCTTGCAGGTTTGGGGATGGGTCACTAGGGAATGGAGAAGCAGGGCAGGTGCAGGTGGGGCAATGGTACCGAACCTTCCCTCTCACAACGTCCTCCACAAACTCCTGTAAACTTTGAAAATTGTCATTCAAACGTTGATTTTCACCTCTATCCTTTTTATTCTATCTTCTTCTATCTCGTCTGTTGCCCTTTCCTCTTTTTTTTCCTGCTCTGTTGAAAAAAAACCCCCACAAGTTAAATGCCTATAAAATACTGTTCACTATTCTCCATATGCAAACCAATATGTACCATGGTTGTCACTGTCTTCGGACATTTCCCTGTGCAGGAAATACTCCTCCAGCCACTCCAAAGTACTAGCCATTTCTGAGTCAAAACAACAGAAAGAAATTATTATTTCTGCACCACATACCAAATAAAAGCACACCCACTTTAAAAAAATGACCTGCACTCACTCTTTTACTGTAATCTCCTTTCGTCCAAATGCGTCCGTCCACTATCGTTCCAGGCTGCCGAGTTTCTGTGAAGTGATTACAGTGGTCGCATCCTTTCTTTTTTTTTTGGTACCATCCACTTCATTCTACATGGTTATTAAATGTGTCGTTTCTATTTCGCACCTTCAAATTTCCATATTTACTTATTACTACTTACAATATCTTTATGCCCTTCGTCACCATTGTCCCCCTTTTTGTTTAAGACAATAGTACATTTTCAGATACCCCCCGCCTCTTTGGGTAATGTTGCTCCTGTCCGTCCCCCGTCCGCAAACAGTTGCTCAGTCTGTACCTTTCTACACTCAATAGGGAGGGGGTTCAGAATGTTCTATGTTAAGTGTATGGCAAGTACATAGATTATACTACATATCTCTCAAACTCACATGATTACAGTGCATATTCTGCTCACCAACTTCATTGCCACAATTTCATGCTTAAGTTCCACCTTCCAAAAACCTGTACATTTCCCTACAAAATACACTTTGATAAGGGGACGTTATGGTTCAGTTGCCCTCCCAAAAACCAGTGCAATTCACTACAAAAAAAACTTTGTTGAGGGGACGTTATGGTTAAGTTGCCCCAAGAAAAAACCTGTGCACTTCAATATAAAAAAACTTTCCCCTCCCCTTTATGCTTCAAATTAAAACCGAAAACCCCCTGAAATTCGACAGTTATGGTAAATAAAGCCCCCAACCCTGCCAGCACCCCTGTGCACTGCTAACACTAACACCCAGACCATGAAAGATGTCTTCTCAAATGTCAATCAAGACATCAATGCCAACATCACTTGTTTAACCCCTTCCTTTACCTTCCCTGCCATACACATATATGTACATTCAGTAAAAAAACTTCACTAAAGGAATGTTACACTTCACAGTGCAACCAAACACCACTGCACATTCCGCCATTATAGTAAGCTCAGCAACCATAACTCGCACCATCTACGTGCATTGCTACGACTAACACCCAGGACATCAAAGATTACATCACAAATATCATTGATGACATCGCTGATGACATCACATGTGTGCCTCACTTATTTTGGTGCATTGAAAAATGTAGGCTAGGTGGTTTCATTCACTGACCAACACAATATGAAAATTGCAAAGGTGCTATGTAGCAAAACGTTGTTGTGTGTTCTTAAAGTACTTTCCTTAGGGTCTGGTGTCAGCTCATGATGCACATGCATGGGGCAATAGCTGGCCTCAAACACACAATTAATTTGAGTAAAGGAAGATAAACTGTCGGATGCTACCAGTTCTTTCTAACTTACTTCAGTTACCCCGTATGTGCTGCTTGTTTATATGCCTTGGGTCGTCACATGTATTGTTTGTTGTAGCACATGTGTGCATTCAGTCTACATTTGGGAGCTAGTTATTATATGTGTAACATTACACAATCACCCCTGACATCTTGCTACCAACATAGTAGAAAGACGCCCTTGTATGTAGGGACTTTTTAGGAATTTTCTTATCACATGTGATATCATGAGTGATGTCATTAATGTTATCTGTCTCCTTTGACATTACATATTGATATTGATATTGATATTTTATTTCTATCGCGCTCGTACACACGTGATTCAGAGCGTGACAAGGCAGGGGAGGGGAACAGGGGAGAACAAAACAGCGATCTTACTAGGCCCAGTGACATTGAGAACGCACAAGTGAATGGGAGAGGTGGAGGGGAAAAGTGCATGGAAGGGTGGAGAAGGGGAAAGTGCGAAGCAGAGGAGAAACAGATTAATAACAATAAATAAATAATAAAGGCAACATACAGTGGTGTGGCAGCCAACAATTTGCAAGTGCTAGGTTTAAGGCAGCAGACAGGGTAGGTCTGATAAGTGCAGGAAGAAAAAGGCTGTATGGGCACAGATACAGACCCCAGTGCAAGGGGTGGCCCAGAGGCAATGTGGGAGGGTGGCGGGGTGAGCAGGTACCTGGGCCGGGAGGACAGAGGGTGGCCAGGTGCACAGTGCCAAGAGAGAACAGATCAGCAGGGTAGTGGGGGAGCGAAGGCAGAAGAAAAGAGGAAGGTCTTGAGGTGCTTCCGGAACCGGAGATGGTTCACCTCAAGTTTTAGAATGACAGGGAGGCTGTTCCAGAGGGAGGCCAAAGACAAAGATCTACCGCCAGATCATTTCTTTGAAAAATGACTGACCGTGAAGGAGTTAGAGGTAGAGGAGCGAAGAGCTTGAGAGGGGAGGTATTTGCAGAGGGATAGCTGAAGGTATTTTGGACCCAGGCCCCAGAAAGACTTGTGGACCATGCAGAGGGTTTTGAATTTAATCCTTGCATCCACTGGGAGCCAATGGAGAGATTTCAGAGCTGGAGAGATACAATCCCAGGGCTTGAGGCCAAGGACAAGTCTTGCAGTCCTGTTCTGGATCAGTTGCAGAGGGCGGAGAGTAGAGGCAGGCAGATTTGGAAAGAGGCTGTTACAGTAGTCCAACCTAGAGAGAACCAGAGCTTGGGATACTATGAGCTTGGGACACCGTGAGTTTCTGGGGGGAAGGAGAGCACTACCACTACCACCATAGCTACATACCATAGCACAGTCTGCTGAATATTTAACATGATATATGGGACGGTTTATGTGACACACGGGTGATTGAATGTCTAGTTTGGCAAGAAGGTCCCTCTTCTATGTGTTTCTTATGGAAACACAAAATGAAATTAGTTTTAGTTGTAAGGGTTGCACACAATGTTGCACTTCCAATGACACATTCTCAGGGTGGTTTGGTGGGCCCAGATGATTGGCCCTTTGTCATCATTGAATGGCACCTAGAATGTGCCAGGGCTGTGTGCACTCGACAGGGGTTGGATTTTCGGTGAAAAATGTAGCCACAAACTGGGTACGAGCAGTGCGCCATGTGCCCTTTCACCTGACATGCGCAAGCGTCGTGCATGTGGTTGCGGATTTGGTGGCACCACCATGTCCACAGGTACGCCGTGTTGCAGCATTGTGCAGGACACATGCTGCCACAATGATCCTGCACACTAGTGGTGGTGCATATAGCAACTCAGCACCAGAGTGGTCAAGAGTGCAGAACCGTGACTTGAGAACTCTGAATGTGCGCTCCACTATGGCCCGAATTGCAATATGGTCTGTGTTGTACCTTACATGGGATGGTGTGGCAGGGTTCAGTATTGGCGTCATCATGTAGGTGCTAAGAGGATAGGCACTGTCCCCTGTGGGGGTGACATGGTTTGTCAGTGTTGTGGACCCTGGATAGTTTGCATATACAGAAATAATGATGCCCTTGGCATCACATACAACCCGCACATTGATGGAATGCCAGTGCTTGCGATTGCAATATATGTGCTCTGTTGCCCTAGGTGGTGTATGGGAGGAAAGGTCTTTAGGACCCTCCTCCCTCTCATTTCTCCCTAAAACGTGAGGCCCATGACTCACCCGGTAGCCACCTATGCACCTGGGCCTGGGATGCGGGATGGCTGCGGGTCAACACATAGGGCTGCACGGCCCATCCTGTAGTCTGATACCGACTCCATTTTTTGCTACACATAGACTCCTTTTTAGAGAATACCAACTTAGGCCTCATGGGGTCTCTCCCCTCCTGACAGCTCACAGCAAGCCCAGCGCTTCCCTCACCCTCCTCCCCTTGGCAGCTCTGCTGAAGGTCTGTTCTCAGGGGAGACTAGGCGCGAAGAAGCTACATTACGAACAGTGTATCTTTCACCTTCCGCAATACATCATTGACCTACCCATGACCAGATCGAAAGCTGGGGTCTGAGAAAAACAACTCTGTCTCAATGAGGCATGTCCTGTCCCCTCACCGACCCTTGCATCTATAATATATATTATGCAGAACCCCTAACCTGGTAACCCATTTTGAAGTGCCAGATAGGAAAGCCACGCTTCTGTGCCACCCCGTTTGACCCATGCAACTAAGCCATCTGAAAGAATGATACATTTGTTCTAAGCCTATGAGATTGATTGCGCATGTTCAAACAAAATGACGTGCACCCACCCAGATTGCACATAGACTCACACAGTGTATGTTTAAATCTTTTCATTATTGGTCAATGGTTACTGTTGTTTCACAACACACGAAACAATGTATAAATTCAATGTGCATTTAAAGAGTTCTTAAGAAGTGTGTGACTCGAAATACATCCACACTAAATGTAATAGGTGCCCACTGCATAATAGAATGTCCCTGCAGTAGTAATTTGATCTCCGAGTATTGAATTATGCACAATATATTGCACAAAGAGTTTTGTCGACTATGAATGCACACACCTTAACCTGTTCCTACCACATTTATTTAATGTAAGCTTTTATCACATGTACCTCGTGCTTCAAAGTGAAATCTCAGTTATGTGATGTTAAACAATACCTCTTGTCCTGTAAACCTGGTACCCACTGTTAAGAAGGATTACTGAACTCTGACCTCCAGGGGCAGAGGTTCAGAAGGCCAGCCTAGTTTCTTGGATCAGGGTAACCTCTGGACAAGCCATACCAATCAGGGTAGCTATGGTGGCGGTCAAGACTAGGTCTCAAGAGGGGTGAGGGTGACTGAAAGACCTCAATGAGCACACAAAGTAAGGACACTTATGAATTACTCCAGACAGGTGTTATATTAAAAATATAGACACATTTATTACAAGGCCTTTGTAACATAGACCATTGCACAGAATCACAGTAACACTAAATAAACTAACGCATCACAATCAATACAGTATACATACAAGACCGATGGGGTCTAAGGAGTTAAAAGCACAAAATATGTAGACCACCTAGATGGGGAGGAAAACAGGCAGTACAGGTAATCTTTAGACCCGGTTCCACATCGGGCATACACCTACTTAAGAGGCAGTCCAAACCCTACGAAGAGAGGAGCCTTATTCTCAATAGTACCTGCACGCGCTTGTGCCAATGGACAAAATAGGGTCTCTTCAAGGGTCTCTAGCAGCTCAGGAAGGTGGGTAGGTGATGAAGAACAAGTTCTCATTATTCAAACAGAACCTCCACTGGAGGGCAGAAGCAGTTGGAGAGTTCGGGATGGAGTCGCTATTTCACAATAGCTGTGGAAAGGAAAGGGGCCCTCGGGGGCCACTTCGTGCGTGAAAATGGGCTCCTATGCTAGGGGCCACCGGTTGGGGTAAGGATTACTCACCGGTCCCCGATGCAGGCAGACCCAGACTTGGCCAGTACAGTCCACTTCGCTGGCAGGTTCGAATGCGACAATCAGGACGTCTCGACAATGTGTAGTTCCCGAGATGCAGCGAGGATTCCCAAACGGAACAGTGGCGATTTCTCTGCTCAGGGTAAAGGAATCAGCCAGTTCTACTGCAGCAGGCTTCAGGGGCAAGGGGGTCACAATGCAGCAAATGTGCCCAGGTCGTTGCCGCAGCAGGGCTACACGGCAACTGCGTTTACTCCGGTCCGGGTACACTCGTCTCACTTCAGACCTGGCAATGGCAAGTGTACGAAATTCGGTGTGAGGGTGCCGTGGACACAGAACTAGCAGTATGCCAAGTTTCGAGGGTCTCCTCAAAACGGCGGCGGTGACAGAGCAAACGTCCCGTGTAAGCTGGTCAGCCCACTGGTTGGCCCAGGGACACTTCCAAAGAGGCTTACTTGCAGGGTTTATGAAGGTGCCGAGAATAGTTGGTCCCACTATTCCAAGGGGTCGAAACATATTCGCAGACCTTCTAGGACGATCAGATGCAGAGGAGTCCCACAGCACGATAGCGGGCGCAGGGTGCCAAACCTTCCAGCGGGTCACCACCGGTTCCTCGACTCGGCTTCTTGTTGCAGGATACTTGGCTCCTTATCCTTTGTTCATCTGAACTAAGGAGGTCGACCTGGAAGTGGTGTTTCTAGCCTCCTCTTATCCAAAGTTCCCTTCGCGCCAAAACGGGGAGGACCCAATGGGAGATCTGCTCACAAACACTCACTCCATACGTCGACCAATCATGGACCACAGTGGTCCCAGGCCTTCAGCACACTCTAGACTCTCTGGCACCCAGGATGTGTATTGGGAACAGACATCCCAGCCCACATCCTGAAGGCACACACACAAGGCATGCTGAAGCCCGCAAAAGCATGGGGTTTCGTGGGAAAGTGCAAGACCAAATAAGGACTGACCCGGTTGACTCAACCTGGGGAAGGTGAAGGGGCAAGATGGCCAAAGGACAGGACAAAGAACCTCGTGGCATGGCCATTTTGGAGCCAGGCCACGTCTTCATGCCAAGCGCGGTAAGCGCGGTTAAACATGGCAAGAAAGGGTTAAAAACATAAGAAAAGGATAGCTGCCACCAGTCCTGTCCGTGACACATCTGCACAGTTCATGAAAAGTCCAGCAAGAGTTTCTAGGGCCTGTGGAAAGACTAGAGACCCAAGTGTACTGTAAGGGAAGTTACATTGTACACCTATTACATGTTGCACAACAGTTGCAACATGAGGAAAGGACTAAGGGAAACAAAGTCTCCCAGTACTGACTGTCTTAAGGGCATGTCAGTTTCCCCATAAAAAGTGAGCAAAAGCCCAGAGGAGTGCAGCTGAGGGCTGTGCTTCTCTGGCAAATTTTAGTTCAGAGTGTTTAAACAGCAGCACAAAGTTTGGGGGTTGACACATGGAGGGAAAATAACATTCAAATATGAAATCTTTCCTAAGACCCACGATAAACGAGAATGGGAATGTGAATGACATATAAATGTTCATACTTTTTCATAATCCTTGATGTCTATGTAACTGTGTTGGCTCGCTCCTACCCTTCATCTGTATGATATGTATCCAACCCTATAATGCAGACAAAAGTAGAAGCAACAGGGCCCTCTCTCCCCTCTCCTGTAGGGCCGTATCCCCAGCCATTTTAACGTTGAAATAATACAGATAACCCTCCCCTCCTTCCTGCCGTGCCTACACTAAGTGTTTGTCTACCCCTCAGCCCCTTGATACACAATGCCACCATAAAAACTGCGTCGGACAAAGAGTTACGGGCAACGAGCCCCTCACGTCGCTCCACCTTTTTGATGTACCAGCTATGTGCCACATGACCTAGCTCACCCCAACACCGACTGACCATGCTGGTCATATATTCACTCTTGTACTAACACACTATAAATATGTCCCCTTTTAGTTCTAACAGAGCCGATTGCTGGATGTATCCCAGACATGTGCCCCCTGACCGCGCACCTGAGCTCTTAAGCAGCCTCTTTATCATACAGTGCTTTTATAATGATGCATTACGAGCATTTAGAGTTTTATGCTGTTGTCTGTGTGATAGACAACCTATATTCCTTACAGGGTAGAATACATTAGAATGATTAGTGAATTAGTATGTGTGGCCGCAAGGGCAAATGTTAGAGTGGTTCATGATGTATCAACTTGTACATCTCCTGACCGGCCACTCCACCCCGATGTTCCCAGCTGACCCGAAGGCATCATCTCGACACCATGCGGAGACTCACCAATCAGAGAGAGCCATCACTACATCTTCTATATGTGCCATCACCTTTGCCCAATCCCCTCGATTCATGTAATCCCTAGTTCCCATGTCATAAATTACGTGGTTTTGTAATATAATGTAGATTGTTTCTAATTTTCATCAGAGCGCTCTCGGAGCTATGCAGAGTTCTTTGCTTGCCCTATATTGGTTTAGATAAAGACTTTTTTACTTTCACCCGCACTTGGTCTTGGTCTCATTCCCTTCAGGGGTGTGTCCATTATTGACTCTCATTGGGGAGTGTTAAATGCCTTTTTGGGGGACGCTCGCTTTCAAGTGGTGACCCCGACGTGATAGCATTCTTTTTGTTCCTTTTGGCACGAGACGACCCCGGCCAAAGCGGAGATGCACGGCGCGCCCCCTCAAAAGAGCTGCCCGCCTACGACAACTGGTACGTTTAGACGTGCGCACGTAGTAGGGCGAGAGGGTACGGGTCCCCATAGTACCGCTCGCCGGAGCCGGGGCGGCCATGGAGCATGGGGCAGCGTCGCCTGGACGGACCGGGTCCGGAGAGTTTCGAATCAAGACGGACACGTGAGTATCAAATGCGAGCAACATTAAAAAGAATTTGGGATAATAGTGTTGGAAATATATTTAAGTGAAGAAGAATCCTTAAGAGTAAATAGTTGGTATTTTGAGCCTTTTCTTTTCTTTTCTTTCTTTCGCATATGGCCATTAGGATGAGTTAAGGAGATTACAAGAGGAAGAGGAAAGACGGGAACCTAGCTCCGAAAATGGGTGGAAGGCGGCGCCGCATTGTGCTATCTTGACTAGTACTGGGAAAACGTGGAGAATAAAAAGACATAGTAGGGGTCTTATATAAGAAGTAGACTCTGAGTAGAACTTAGAAATGCTTTTTTCTTGTTTCCTCTTTTCAAGAAAGTGTATGGGAAAATCTTTATACATTTTAAAGGTATATGGTTGTAACGGATTGAAGTACAGGGGATCCTTCTTTGACAAAGATTAGTGTAGAAAAGAAAGGGAGTTGTATGTTATATGTTGTATGAAAAAAGTATGTCAGTGAATGTCATATGTCGAATATGTTATGTTTATCCTTGTGATCACAATAGTTGGATAAATTGTAAAAATGACGTGTAATGACTTGATGAAAAAGTGGTCTTTGTAAGTGTGAACTTTCAAAGATTTAGTACATAGCAAATACAAAGGTGGTATATTGGCATACTATTGGCACCAGAAGTATTGTAACATATGCACCACCCCATTAAGACAGGGTATCAGCAATGGTGCAAGAGAGAGTAACATGGGGGCAGAGACACCATTGGCCCATATTTGCCAGAATTTACCAGGTTACGCAGAACGCATAACAAAGTACCATGACCAGTGGGTCACGGAACTAAAAGGGAAATAAAAGGGGAAGGGCTAACACAGAAGAAGTGCCTCCAATAAAAATAAAGGAGCAGGCGAATGAACAGAGTCCATCTCCCCTGGTAACAGAAAAGGAGGATGAGGGAATGGGTGGACCAGTAGAAGTAACACGATTATATCCCCTCTTAAAAAAAACAGAGCTCGCTGAGGGATACAGCGACCCAGTGTACGTGTCAAAGCCCACACCTCCAATTACACCACGGCCTACAGCACTGCCCCCATATGAATGCCCCAGAGAGAGTGGACAGGTGAGTAAATATCGAAAAGTTCACAGAAGATCTAGACTCCAGGTTATCAATGGCTTGAAACGAATAGTCAAGGTTAAGGGATATGTGTGAACAACGTGGATCAAGTACTTCTAGGATCGATCAAACACAGGGGGGGGCAGACACCCGACAGGTCCACAGAAGAAGGGTGAAGAAAGGGGGAGATATTGTTTCACACACAAGAGGAGCCAACGAGAATAATAGAACTAGAGCAACACACAGCAGAGGGAGACACAAGAGGAGAAGGAATAACCGCTAGCGGAGCAGAAGAGTTATGGTGTGACATAGAGGAAGATGAGATGTAGGGAAGACGGATAGGGTTCGCAGCAGGAGGGGCGCCAGAGAGGTTGGATGAAACACCCCTGGGGAGGGCGATAGAAGAGGAGTGGAATGGGAGATTGAGAAGCCGAGTGGGCAGAATGGCTGTATTGGGAAGGAAAGGATCAAAGGCAAGTACTGGGAAAGGAACGAAAGGTAGGTTGCAGTTGCCCTTGATACCTCGAGGGGGTGGAAGGCCAAATTATATACCCTGGGCACAGATGGATAAGGCCAACCTACTGAAATTATTACCACTGTTGTCTGGGGGTGCAAGTAAGTGGATATACGCATTCGAGAAACACACTGCAGGAGTGCCCTTGGCGGTGGGAGACATTAAAAGCTTGCTGGTAGGTAGACATAATGGGGCGGCCTCTTTCAATACAGTTACAGCACGAATGTGGGACGCGTTAAGAGACACATTCCCGGACACCCCAGACTTACAGTCAGTAATGTAATGTACAATGAATGATGAGGAAGATGCAATGGCTTTCATTTTACGGGTGCAGGAGATGTGGAGAGCGGAGACGGGCACGGCCTGGGATCAGTCAACATCCTTGTTTTACTTTACAATAAAAAGAGGGCTCCTGAAAGAGGTTCAGAAAGCGCTCGACAAAATAGCTGGGGTTGAAGCCAAGGGTTAGCCTGAGATACAAAGTATTATAGTGCACCACTGTAAAAGGATCAAAGTAAGGGAGAGAAAGATAGCACAGAGAAGGTTGGCAGACGAGGCAAAATTAGTACAGACGAAATTGGTTAAGGCCACAGCTGCTGTAGCCGCACTCCCCACAGATAGAGAACGAAAGGAGGAAAAAGGGCCAGCAGCAATACAATTTAGAATGGCAGCTAATTGGGCAGGAAACGGACAGGAGCAGTGGAATGGTGAAGAGCAATATGGAGGGCCACAGTGGCAAGTATGGAGCACCCTAGGAAGAGGAGGTGGGTACAGAGGGCAAAGAGGTGGCGTCCAAGGTACGGAGGGAATGGTGGATATGGAGTCCGAGTCCGCGAGGGGGACAAGGGAATTGCTGGAATTGCGGGAGGTGGGGACACTTCTCAAGGGAATGTAGACGTAGGCCCATGAATACATATAAAAATGAACAGCATTATGGCCACCCTCACCCAGGAAGCCCATATGGGCTGCCTATGGGCGGTAAAGGAGAAGGAGGACCACAAGAACAGACATGCACAGATGAACGTAGGGCACAGCCACGCCACGCACAACTGCACCCACAATGCATCGAGCTCATGGGGCCCACACAGGGCAACAATCATTTTGTCACGACAGCAAATGGTGCACCTGCACCCTATGGTGGTGTGGCTGTAGTATCAGGGAATGTTTTTGATAATAGGGGAACAACCAGATACGCAGCATAGGGCAGCCCACAGAGAGCACTTGCATGTCCAGTACTATCAACAACCCTCGATGCAGCAGAGGAACCATTGGTGGGGGCTGAGATAGGGAATAGACAATTCATCTTTATGGTAGATTCAGGAGCTGAAAAATCATGCCTACGAGAGGACATGTTTCCGCTATCTAATCGTAAATTGGAGACACAGGGGTTCTCTGGGGCGGTGGTCGAAGTTCCTTATACAGATTTGGATATAACAGTAGGGGGAAAAACGATATGAGCACCCTTATTGTACTATGAAGAATCACCGATCAACTTGCTGAGGAGGGATCTCCTCAGCAAGCTCAACATGACAATTTCATTCACAGAGAGAGGAATAGTCTGCTCGACCCCAGGGATCTGACCGTTTCGGGTGATGTTGCTAGTACACACACAAGCAACATCACTGGAGGTACGTGGAATACCTGTAGACCCAGACATGTTCATCCAGGGGTTAAAAACACTAGCACGAGTGGTCCCAGAGCTAAAACGCCAGGAGTGGAGGGTACCTGCAGAGTTTGTTTTTCGCCCTGTAGCACGCCCAGAGGTAATGCCAGGGACAGTGATGTCCTTAGATTTGCATGCAGTACAGGTATCACAGCAAAGAATAGCGGCCATTGCAATGGACATACATGGGTTTCAATGGCAAACAGTGTTATGCATTGATGCCAACATCGCATTGTGAGATTTGTCAGATGAGGACCTTTTCACATATTCAGATAGCGATGGGGAAATAATAATGGAGATAGCTTTCCCCTGTGATATCATGATAAAAACAAGACAAGTGCCAGTACATCTAATGGCGGTAGTGGAAGCACCCCCTTCCTTTTTCAATGATGACATGCAGCTGGTGCCACATGAAATGTGGACTACCGGCCCACACGATATAGGGCTGTTGCATGAGGTGACGCCTGTAAAAATAAAACTTAAACCAGGAGCATTATTGCCCAGAGTGAAACAGTACCCCCTGTCCTGGGAAGCAGAAGAAGGAATAAAAGAGACAATATACGCACTATTAGTGCAGGGAATAATAGTGCCCTCAAACTCACCATGTAACACTTGTATTTACCCCATCAAGAAAGCAAAGGGTGGGGCTTGGAGGATGATCCAGGACCTACACCCCCTCAATGACGTCATACAGAAAGAGTTCCCGCTAGTTCCAAATCCTGCATCAATTTTGTGTAGAATCCCAAAAGAGGCAGTGGTGGACCCAGAATCTCGATATTTGACAGCATTCACCTTGGGATGGAAAACATACGAACACTGCAGATAACCCCAGGGTTATTGTGAGAGCCCAAGCATTTTTAACAGAATTCTGCATGAAGATCTGGGAAACATTGTCACTGAGAGCACGATCATTCAATACCTAGATGACCTCCTCATATGTGGGAAAAATGAAGATGAGTGTAGGAAAGATTCTGTTACACTTTTGACATTGTTGGCCAACAAAGGGTACAAAGTGGGCAAGGAAAAATTACAATATTGTTAGGCAGACGCATTGTACCTGGGACAATTAATTTCAAAAGATGGTAAAAGAATCATACCAGACAGAGCAGCTGCAGTACGTGCAGTACAGGAACCAAAAACAGTGAAGGACATGCAAAAATTCCTTGGCATGTGCAACTATTGCCGCGCCTGGATATCAGAATATGCAGGGCACACAAAACCACTATTGCAGGCACTAAAAGAAGCACAAAGAGAAAGCATAGAAATACAATGGAATGCAGACATGTGTGAGGCCGTTAACACACTAAAGGAACTGATCTCCACAGCGCCAGCACTCACAAACCCAGATTATGAGCACGAGTTCTACTTATTCTCACAATATAATGGAATACTCATGTCAGCAGTATTAACACAAAAATCTTCTCTGGGACACAAGCCACTAGTGTACTTTTCCCTTTGCGAACGCTGCTGCTGCGAGTGATTGCACGCACGCAATGTGTCCTTGCATCACTGTATCTAGTGTGCCTCGTACTACAGCGGCACACTAGATACAGTGATGCAAGGACACTTTCCGTGCGAGCAATCACTCGCAGCCGCGGCGTTCGCCATAGAGAAAAGTGCAACAATTGTGATGGGGTGTTCAGTGACATTGTTCGTAGAACATTCACTATTTGAGATACTAGGAAGATCTAAAAGTACATTGACCATGCAAAGGGCCAGAGCCTATGAAATGATTCTGTCTAGTACAAACATACACATAGTAAGGTGTAAGACAGTTAATCCTGCTACATTCATCACAGAAGCCTGCACTGTGGAAGACATGCAAACACACGATTGTGCTACATACAATTGTGAGGAGTGAGTGAGAATGCCTTGTCTGAAGAAGAAATTTACTTTATAGACGGGTCAGCATCAATAAATTTAGAAACAGGAGAGAAACATGTGGGGATAGCAGTGGTGAGAATCGAAGAAGGTGAATATGAAATACTTGTTCAACAGTGACTGCCAGCACATTACTCAGCACAAGCAGCAGAGCTAGTAGCACTCATTGAAGCACTACATACTGCTAAGGGATGTGCAGTAACAATTTATACAGACTCAGCATACATGACCACAACAGTTCATGGGGGTTTGGCCAGGTGGGGAAGAAGGGAGTTCCACCAAGCAGACGGATCCCCAGTACAGCATGCTGAATTACTAAAGGAGTTGATAGAAGCATTAAAGGAACCTACAGTTGTGGCCATAGTGAAATGCCAGGCTCATCATACAAATAATAATGATGTCATCTCTTTAGGGAACGAAGAAGCATCATATTTACAAAAGGGAACACAGGTGAGTACCTAGTACAAAAACATGATGAAGAAGACCCCCCCGATGGGTATAATTGTATACCCATCTCCCAGATACTAGAGTTACAAAGGGAAGCATCAGATGATGAAAAGGAGATTGTGGGGAAAAAGAGGGTGCAGCCAGTCATCCACTGATCCCCTTTGGCGCCAAAACAACACAGGTAAGGTGGTAATGCCCCGCAAATGACTAGATATAGCATTCCAGCAGTTACACTTCCCATCCCAGAATACAAAACAACACATTGCAGCAGTAATACAAGAGGATTGGTTCACCCCAGGGTTGCAGGAACAGGTTTCAAAATTGGGCATGGAATGTGCAACGTGTCAGATATATAACTCAGGAATGACCTTAAGAACACTGTGATGAACACTGCCTAAACCAACAGGGCCTTTCAAAGAACTGCATATTGATTATGCAGACATGGGAGAGAGGAGCAATGGGTCGCGGTACATGATAGTAGTGGTCTGTCTCTTTTCAAGATGGGTGGAGGCAGGACCGTGCGCCCACGCAGATGCAAAGTGTGCTGCAAAGTTCTTAGTGTGGGAAATGTTCCCGCGCTGGGGAATTTGCGATGTAATTCACTCTGACAACGGCACACATTTTGTTGACGACTTGTTTAAAGAAGTGACAGCAATGCTGGGAATAACACATACATTATGTACTATTTATCACCTGCAATCAAATGGCAGAGTTGAGAAGATAAACGGCCTCCTAAAAGGGAGATTGCCAAAATTGTGCTTCACATTAAAAAGAAATTGGGTGTACTGCTTACCCCTAGCCTTGTTCGAGCTCAGGGACCAATCCAGCAAGGACCACCACTTGTCTCTCCATGAAATAGTGATAGGGAGACATATGCACACAGCACACTCTCCACTCCGCGGACAGTCAGATGCCCATAGGAGTGCTACAATACTGGGGGAAGAATTTAACGAATATTTGCCAAAACTCACAAGAGCGGCTCGGATGATAGCAAGACAGCTACCCCCACCATTTACACGTGAGGAATCATGTGACACTGTTACACCGGCAAAATATAGTCCAACAGGTAAGCTAATGCCAGGGGAGATGGTGCATGTCAGGAGTTTCGTTTGTCAGTGGAACACTCCAATATTTCATGGACCTTACGAAGTGGTGTATTGCACCCCCACTGCCATCAAGGTAAAGGGCCTGAGATATTGGATACATTTGACAGACGTACAAAAAGCGTATGGCAGTGTAATACAGGACACCGAAGAGGGGGTGAACAAAGGAGAACCCCAAACTGGATAAATGAAAAGTGTGAATTTCACGATACACATGTGACAGTGAAAAGGGGGGGGTGAAATGACTACAAATATTCTGATGTATATAATAATGGTAATTAAATGAAGAAATTATATTGCTCTCTCTCTCTCTCTCTCTCTCTCTCGCTCTTCTCTTCTCTTTTTCTCTTTCTCTATTTATCTCTTTTAAAGTTATGGTGTTGCTTTAAAACTAACAAAAGCCAAAGACCGAGTAAAATACTAGGTCACACAGTCGCTCTCAAAGTAGCCCAACCAGGGCAGGTGGTTATCCACAGTTCGAAAAAAACTTTAAATCCGGTATCAAAGGTAATGTATAAGTTCAAAGAAAAAAGAGTCTGTAATTTGTTTAGATCAAAAGTAGTTTATCCAAAGTAAAGCTGTCACTAATGTCTTCTTAGTGAGGAAGTAATTGCCACAACCCATATATAAAATGCAGACTTATGCGCCAATGCATTTCGGAAAACATTTTCTTCTTCAGGGCAAGTCTAATGTATGCAAAGTCAACAAATAAAAATCAATATAAACACAAATCCACATATATATATATACAATATAAATCAGTCAGCATACACGTAAGGTATATAAAAAATATATATATAAATACAAAATATTCAAACATACCAATTTGTGGTGGTCCCAAGAGAGATTAGTCAATGGAAAAAAAGGAAACAAAAAATAATGAGTGCCAAATAAAAATGGACTGACCGAATAACTTAAAGTGTTAAAAAGTGTACAGCCTGATTTACCTTTAGGTGTGGCACAGTTGGGAACAATGGATGTTCAAAACGAAAGTAAAATGAGCCAAAGTTGCCGAGAGTAAAACGGCTACAATGTGCAAATCCTATCTGGTAGTGCAAGAAAATCAGATTTAGTATCATGGTGTTGCAGGCTTGGTCAATGTGAGTGGGGAAGGCAAAACGAAAGGATCTGATACCTTAGAGGACACGGGGAAAAAGGGTTCTGCTGCGTGCGGATGTTGTGCAGTAACAGTGACTGCCGTGTTAAGTCGTTGCCAAGACAACGGCTTCTTTGTATATCATGTGACCACCTCACGCTATTGAAAGGCTGGTGGGCACAAACTGAGGTGTCATGCGCGTGACAGACTGAATAAATCGAAAAATGGTTACATTTCGAGTCATGCCAAATTGATGACATGAATTGTGGTAACTTAAAAATGGAAAGTCAAAAAAATGAAAACAATAGAAATGGAAAAAAATACTGGGAATATTAATGCAAGCCCATTGGGACCAGGATGAGAACAAAACAAATAAACAAGGAACAAACAAGAAGACCCTTAATAAAACACTAGTAAATGAAAAAAACTATAAACACGTACTAAACAGGTATAAACAATGCGGTAAGGAAATAAACATGTGGCTGATATATGGAATATGTCAAATTAAATAAAACGCTAGTAAGGAACGAAATTATAATCCACAAATAGCTAAACTACTTGTATAGATATACCGCAACCGTGTTGCCAAAAGGTGTCGCCATGAAGGCGGCACCTTGGGTCCCAGACGGGTCTGGGACGTGCAACAAGGTTGTGGTGGGTGTCATTGGGACAAAGGTTAAATCAATTAGAGCAGTCTCATCACAGAAGTGACGCCAGCAAGCGGCACCTGAAGTCCCAGACACAAGTCCGGGATATGAGGCCAGGTTTCTGTTTGGGAGCAAATATAGAACCACGTTAGGGAACATGAAAACATTTACAATTAGAACAAAGGAAGTTTGCAAAGCACCACACATAAGGCGCTTCTGGATAAACATTCCATGTGTTTCAGATGTAGCAATGGTAGTTGATTTCCTCGTTCAGACCGTTCGGGACAAGGCTGCCTAGTTTGTCAATCCAGAATGTTTCCCTGCGACTGAGGCGTAAGCCTAAATCCTCATGCGGGTTGTTCCTGGTCAGGACCTCCAAAACCAGAAACTTGATCTGCGAATGGTTGTGATTATTTTCAGCCCAATATCATGCAACAGCTGAGTTCGGATTAGAGTTTCGAATGTAGGAGCGATGTTCGTTCCAGCGTATCTTAGCTGCTCAGGTTGATTGCCCCACGTAGTATTTCCCACATGGGCATTTGATGCCATATATGATATTAATACTGTCACAAGTTCCAAATGTCCTGAGAAAAATCTTTTGACCTGTGTGTGGATGGAAAATAACATGCCCTTTGATCACAAAGTTACAATTGATGCAGTGTAAGCAGGGGAATGTGCCAGTACGTTGTGTGATCGATTTTTTGAGAGGTGGTTTGGTGTGTACCAATTCGACCCTGAGTTTCTTGCTTCTCTGAAAGGCAAACACCGGAAGTGTGTTAAATAAGTTCTGTACCCTCGTGTCATTTTTGAAGATGCTCCAATGCTTTTTGATTGTCTTCTTAATTTTGCTGCTAATTTTGACACATATACTGGTGATTTGAGCTCCCTAACTGGTTTTTTAGGGGCGGATAAGAGTGCTTCGCGATCCAACATGTTAACTCTTTGAACTGCCAAGTCTAATTCTCCTTGATGGTAGCCCCTTTTGAGGAATTTTTCTTTCATCTCGAGTTGTTGCAAAATACAATCTTCAGGGTCACTAACGATCTTCATTACACGAAGAAGTTGGCTAAATGGCAAATTTCTCAATAAGCTCGGTTGATGGAAGCTGAGGCGGTGTAACAAGTTGTTGCGATCAGTGGGTTTCCGAAAAAGAGTAGTGTTGTAGCCGGTGTTGTTCTGCATAATTTGCACATCGAGAAAGTTGATCTTGTTGCGTGATGACTCTCTGGTAAATTGCAAACGTGGATCAATGTTGTTTATATACTTAAAGAAATCATAAAAACCTGCTTCTGTACCTGTCCAAACGCCAAAAATATCATGTATATACCAAGTCCACAAGTGAATATCTTTCTTCCATTTTTGTTTACTCAATATGTTATCCAATTCAAATTTATACATGAAACAATTGGCATATGTGGGCGCCATGGTGGCGCCCATTGATGTTCCAGAGATTTGCAGAAAATACTGGTTATGGTATTGAAAATAAGAGTTCTCAGAAATGATTTGTAACAGAGTCAAAATAAATTCTTTTTGTCCTCGAACATCTGGTGATTGGAGTAATAGCCATTCAACCGCTTCGATCCCGAGATCGTGAGGTATTGAAGTATATAGACTCTTCATGTCTATGGTGAACATCAATTGGTTTTGTTGAAAGGTGGTGGAGTTGAGTTTTTGAAGAAAATGAGTAGTGTCTCGAGTATAGGTTGAAGTTTTCTGGATAAGCGGTTGGAAAAAAAATCTATGTAAACGCCAAGTGGCTGGTTGATACTGTCCATCCCTGCGACTATTGGTCTGCCAGGGGGCTTGATGGGGTCCTTATGGATCTTGGGAAGCGTGTAAAACTTAGGAATTCTGGGATGATCCTTCAACAGGAATTTGTATGTATGTTCATTTATCCAGTCCAATTCTAATGCCTTGTCAAGAAGGGTGGTTAAGTTGTTTTTGATGGAGATAGTGGGATCATGATCCAATGTGGCATATGTAGTCTGATCTTGAAGTTGTCTCTGGCATTCTGAATCATAGTCTACAGTATTAAGAATGACTAGAGCACCTCCCTTATCTGCTGAGCGGATAGTTATTCTTTTGTCACTGTAAAGATCCTTAATTAGTCTCATTTCATGAGGTTTGAGGTTCTTATATGGTGGGGTTCTATAACTGATCCGTTCAAGATCTCGAGTAACCAATCTCTGAAAAATGTCAATGGAGGGCACATTAATTGGTGGTATAAATCCGCTCTAAGCTCTGAATTCCTGGAAGTCGGGCATGCTGGTAGGTTTGTCGAAAGTTTCTAATTCATCAAAGAATACTTTTAATTTGAGTTTTCTAACAAACTTGTAAAGTTCAATCTTGCTATTAAATAATGTAGTACCCTAAGTGGGGATGAAACTCAAACCTTTTTGTAATGTGCCTTCTTCGAATTTGTTGAGTATTCTGTCAGAGATGTTGATGACTAAATTTTCCTTAGCTGTAGACGTGTCTGCGGTTTGGGTCTTAGGTTTCCTCCTCCCCCTGCGGGTTCTTTGGGCGGGCGCCCAAAAAAGGCGATGTGGAGGATGTTTGTGTCGGAGGCCTAGCTGTTCGGTCGGAATCAGTGGTTGTTTGTTCCGTGGGTGTCTCTGAGTCTCTCGGTGCTTCTGAATCTGAACTGGAAATGTTATCAGATGGATGTTTATGGAATTTCTTTGGTGCTACAGGGCCATACTTCTCCATCCACGTGTATACATCGCTGTTGATATAATCATATGTATCACCCTTGAATATTTTAACTTTCTTATGTTCTAATTCAGTTTTATACTCTTCGAGCTTCGTGTTTATATCCAAAAGAATCAAGTCGTATTCTTCTTTTCCCAATGAATCCACTAGTTCTTTCTCTATCTCCTGTATTTCTGTACTGAGAACAACCAGATTTTTAGAAAGTTCTTGAATGTTGAGTAGGATTAAGTAAAGTGAACATTTGTTGAGAATGGCCTCCCACATACGGACAAACTCCTTGCTCTCTTTGCAGAGAGTGGGGCGCAGTTGTATTCGAAGCCCCCTGGGGATGCGTTGGTTCTTAAAATAACGGCCCAGAGTGTTTGCGTGAAGTTTCCTATTGATCTCCTTGCGTACCAAATACTCTAATTGTTTGATCCGTTTCGCTGAATCCTTTGGTGTGGTCCCATGTGCACCTATTGATGTCTCACTGATGAGTTAAAGGATTGCGGTTGCTTCCTCTGTAGAGAACCCTAAGGTTTCAGTGCACTTAGATGAAAGACTTTCTATATCTTCAAACGACATATTAATATGGTTGATATTCAAGTAAAAAATTGTGTGCCTCCACTGCTTTGTGTCTCGCAAAAAGGGGGAGAAAAGAGCAATCGGAGATGTGAGTGGGCACTCACATCTCCGGTTAATTTAAAAGTACACATGATCATAATATAATGCGTGTAAGGAAAATAAAAAGGGGAGAAGAAAATGACAAAAATCTATTTCTGGGTTGCTTAACACACTTTTATGTCTCATCATGTAGGAGAAACCATGGCACCGGAGGGGGCCCCCGCCACAAACAACGTTAGAATACATAGGAACGGCAATACTAATTTTGACTTGCGAAAATATTCTTATGAATGTGGTTTGGCTGTGTGTGCTATAATATTTGCTGCCATGATGTTTGGCCTAGTGATATACTGGGCGGTAGCATTTATATAAATGAGGGGGGTGGAAATGGAACTAACATGACAAAACAAGGTACACACCTTATATGGGATGGCGTCAGGCTTATATGTGAGCAAGGTACCCATCATGATGGCACAAGGCAGCCCAATTGCACAAGTAATAAAGAAGCTACCCCATACAATTCCTCTGAGTACAATGTTTATGAACTAAATGACCCAAACCCATCTGCATTTTCCTGGCTATGTGATGACACCACCACCGCAGTTTCACCAACATTTGACACCCACCCATAGGTTATTGTAGCATAGATCAGGGAACCAGGCTCATTAGGTGAATAGTTTATAAGATTTATTTAAGTAAACTAAGGCTACATATTAGATATAAGTATGAAGGTATATGCATATATATAAGGGAAGGAGTCTCTGGAGGGGGATGCTTCTGTGTCTGCAACCGTCCTCAGAGTGCCCGCATTCTACCTCCACATTCTCCTTCTGGAATCCTTGTGGATTCCACATCAGTGTAGCACAGGATGCACCATGCTACACATCCCCTTTCTTTCTAAAAGTATCTTCACTCTCCATAGTCCATTAATCGTCCCGATCTTCGGTATCTTCTCCCACACCTTGACATCGGAACTTGTGTTACATTCAAGGCATGTATGGAATTCATTGGTAAGGATAAAATGTTGTTCTCTCTAGTGTCACCCCTCTCACTTCCATCACCACTTTTGTCCGCATCTTCACCATTATTCTCACCAATCACTTCCATAACTCTTTCATTGTTCCATACTCTTCTGTCACATGTCCTTATGGCATGCTTAAACACCTCAATAACTTGAATGGGATCCGACCACTTGATTCCTCTCACTCTGAATGTTTCTGGAAGCTTCACTCTGACTGAACTTCCTACTTTAAGTATTTTGTTACACCTGAATCTCTTTTTGTCATACTCTGCTTTGTTTCTTAATTGTCTCTGTCTTATCTTATCTATAGCATTACTAGTTCCAACTTCCATATTTATCACCTCACCCATCCATCCAGGACAGAGCTTGGTGATTGCCTTTCTACCCCTGCTCAGTTCAAAAGGAGATATACCTGTAGAACTGTGCGGTGTAAATCTGTGTGCCATTATGACATTCTTAACTGATTCCTTCCAGTCTACACCATTGGCCCATGCCCATCTAATGGCATCTTTAAGAATCCTATTGTATCTTTAAACCACTCCATTGGTTTGTGGGTGATAAATCGCACTGGTCACATGTTTAATCAATCTCTTTCCTAAATAATCTTCCATTTCTTTTGAGATAAATTGGGGGCCATTATCAGATAATATAACTCCAGGATATCCTTCCCTACTACATACTTCTTCCATGAAATTAATAATGTTCTTAGTCGTGACCCTCGGCATCATTTTTACTTCTGCCCATCTTGTTAAAATATCAATCATAACCATACAAAACGTCTGGCTGCCTTCACTCCATATGGGTCCCATAATATCAATTCCCACTTTCAACCATGGTCTGCTCGGAACATCAGTTAACACCATTGGGTATTCATTACTCACACAACCCTTATCCGATTTATTACAAAGGCTACAGTTTCTTGTGACTCTCTCGATCTCTGCATCACATCCCGGCCACCAGTATGTGTTCCTTATTCTGGACTTGGTCTTGGATATCCCTTGGTGTCCTTCGTGGCCTAGCTCAATTCTTTTCTTCCGTAAATCTTCAGGTGGAATTAATCTATCCCCTCTGAGCAAGTATCCATCTTGTACATTCAATTAATCCCTGATACTCCACAGTCCTTGTACATCTGCTTCTTTGATCTTGGAGATGGGGATTTGTCTTTTGTTTATATTTTCCATCACAAATTGTAGCTTGGCATCTTTTCTCATTCCTGTAAACCATTCCTCCTTATCAATAGCTGTGTTCTGTATCACACATATAATTTCCTGTTGACACTCTTCATCATCCTTTCTATTATTTTCTTGGGTATTTGTAATTCTGGATAAACAGTCTGCAGCATAATTCCTCACTCCTGGAATATACTTGACCACTACATTGAACTCCTACATCCTGTGTACCCATCTCTGTATCCTTGCCGACACTTTGTCCAAACCTTTGTTCGTGAATAACTCCACAAGTGGCTTGTGATCTGTATTTACCTCAAATTGCGTTCCCCACACAAAACTTCTGAACTTATCCACAGCCCACGTGACGGCTAAAGCCTCTTTTTCAATAGTCGCATATGACTTTTCTGCCCCTTTTAATAGTCTCGAGTCAAACGCAATTATCTTCTCTCCATTATGCAGCTGTGCTAACACCGCACCGAAGCCCACATTGCTGGCATCTGTCGTGATTACTGTTCTCTGTCCCCTTGTAAAATTCTTCAGTGCTGGTGCAGTTGTGAGGACACTCTTTATGTACTTGACATTTTTTTCACAATTCTCATTCCGCTCATATTTCACATTCATCCTGGTGAGATCCCTCAACGCAGCCGTATGATCAGCAAACTTCCTAACGTATTTAGAGTAATACTCAGCCATTCCTAGGAAGGTTCTCAGTTCTTCTTTGTTGCTAGGCTGAGCCATATCATTGATGGCAGACAATAAATCAGGCTTGGGTGCAATACCTTGCTCCGATATTACATGGCCCATATACTCAATTTGCTCTCTATATCTTCGATTTCTCTTTACTCAATGTCATGCCCATCTTATGCAGTTTCCTTAGTGCTCCATCCAAAATCCTATCATGCTCTCTTTGATCTCCCGCAAATATGAGGATATCATCTTGAAAAAATAAAATACCGTTATCACCATGAAAAATGTGATGCATGGTCTTCTGAAATACAGAGGCTGCTGAAATAAGGCCAAACGGCATTCTTTTGTATTGGTATAAACCTTCTGGAGTTATGAACGCTGTCAACTGTCTTGAGTCTTTGTGCAAACACATTTGATGATATGCTGAAGTGAGTACAAGGGTTGAAAATACTTTCGCAGGCCCCATCGTAGATAACAATTCCTGAATGTTAGGAAGCGGATGCCTCTCAGGGATGATACACTTGTTCAGTTCTCTGAGGTCAATGCATACTCTTACCTTCCCCGAGCTCTTCCTCACCACAACCAATGGTGATACCCACTCTGAAGCATCAATTTTCTCAATTATACCTTGCTCCTCCAATTCTTCCAATTCACTTTTGACTTCATCTCTCATTGCCAACGGAACATTTCTTAGTTTCTGTGCAACTGGAACACAACCCTTTTTTAGCTGTATTTTATGTATAATCCATTTTGCGCAGCCTATTTCATCTCTGAAAACCGCCTTCTTCACTGCCTCAGTATACAATTCACTGGATTCAATCATATAGACTGACTCTTCAGCACTAGCATCCAATTTGACTTTCAACCATGCCTGATGGGTCCAGCTGAGTAGGGGCGTTTCTCCTTTCCTAGATACATAAACTTTCACTTTTGCAACCCTATCTTTGAAATCTAGCTCCGCATCAAACCATCCAAGAATGTCTATCTTCACTCCTCTATAAGTGTTTGGTTTGATGTCAGGCTCATTCAGCCATCTCGGGCCAATTTTCCTCCAGATTCTTTCAGGTAATGGCGTATACTTTGCTCCTGAATCGGTCATCATTTTAACTGGATTATCATTTATCTTGATAATGGCTTTCGGACTCTCCAGTTCCATTCCATTTACTGTGCTACTGACAGCAAATACACATTCTTCCTCTTCATTTTCTTCTGCACCACCAATCCAGTTCATATTTGCTTTGTCCATTCTACAACATTTGGCAAAATGGCCTTTGCCATTCCAATTCTTACAAATGATGTGGATAGCTGGACACTCAGGACTGTTAGCCCAATGTATGGGACTGTCACACCTGAAACATGTCTCGACTCTTCCTCTACCTCTCTGATTCATCTGGGGACGTCTATTATTCATATACCTTCCTCTGTTGTAAACTCCACACCCACGTGCAAATCCTCAGTTCCTTGTACCACTGTTGCTTCTCATATCAGTACCATATTTATACATGCTTTGTGTTCTGGATTCCTCTTTTCGTCTCACCACAGCATTTTGATTATTTGATTCATCAGCTTTTGTCATTTGAATTGCATTTATGGAACTTTCCGACTTCACTGTGGTACTTTTCACTCTTTCCTCCAGTGTCTTGACACACTTCTCCATATGCTCCACCTCCTTGGCTATGCGTAGTACCGTATCTAGATCAGGATCATCTTCACCCCACAGTCCCTCCCTAATCTTAGTACTGTTACACTCTAACATAAATTGATCCCTAAGTCTCTCATCAAGTTGTGGTCCAAACTTGCAATTCTTTGCTAGTTTCCTCAGAACTGTTATGTACTGCTCCACACTCTCCCCGCTTTCTTGTGCCCTCTTTCCGAATTTATATCTCTCCAGAATTGTACTTAGTTTCTTCTCATAGTGCTTGTTCAATTTTGCAAAGCACTTCTCATATTCATTCAAATCTCCTTCTTCATCACCAGGCAAATTCGGCAAGTCTTCATACTTTTCCTGTCCTGCTGGCCCCAAATAGTGGAGTTATAATGATTTCTTTCTCTCCACACTATAGTTCGTTCCACAGACAACTGAGGCATAATGCTCGAACGATTTTAACCATCTCTTCCATGGCAAATTGGGTTCCCCATCTTCCAGTAAAAACATTGCCGGTGGTGGGACAGTGTGCATTGTCATATTAGCAATTTGAACTTGGGCACCTGCTCCCCTGTAACCAATGGTTGCCTCAACAATCTTACTAAAAGCACAATATGGCTCTCACATGTGCTCCTGTGATCCACATGCAACTCAACTCTCTTATTTTGCAATGTCCCTTGTTATTGCTATCAGAGCAACAATAAGTACTGCGATGAGTAGGAGCACGAATATAAAAAAGTCACCACTTTTTTTTTTATCCTTCAAAATGAGCGTATTAATTGACGCTATCACAGTAATTAACCATCCGTAGTTTATTCTCTTTACTTTCCTTATTACTTGACAACTCCGTTATCCCAGAATCATGAGCATTACAACTGTGGCTTTTGCCTCTACAAATACAAGATGGCCACCAAAGCGTGACATACGTCACTACGTCAAAGGTCCTTTACTCTAAAGCGCGAGCTAACTCACTCGGCAGAGCTCGCGATCCGCTTGAGAGCGTGTTTACATTTGCTTCGAGCTCGAGGCACTCACGCTCGACATGAAATTGAACCGTGAGTTTGTTTCAGCAACTATACACTGTATGGCTTCTCAATTTTACAGTATCCACTATAATCTCTCTCAATATGCATGAGAAGCACAGTTACTTCACGCTCACCTGGAATCTTCAGTATTAGGTTTCTACGCTCTTCCAGGCACTAGGGTTTTCAAACTTCTTTGTTGCCAATTGTAGCATAGATCAGGGAACCAGGCTCATTAGGTGAATAGTTTATACGATTTATTTAAGTAAACTTAGGTTACATATTAGATATAAGTATGAAGGTATATGTATATATATAAGGGAAGGAGTCTCTGGAGGGAGATGCTTCTGTGTCTCCAACCGTCCTCTGAGTGCCCGCATTCTACCTCCACACTCTCCTTCAGGAATCCTTGTGGATTCCACATCAGTGTAGCACAGGATGCACCATGCTACAGTTATGAATCACACACAAGTGTAAAGGAAGAACATGTGGAAACAGCCAAGAGAGTTATGGCCTTGTATAATAAATGGGAAAAGGGGGGAGAGGGGGGAACACCTTGAATACAACAAGGTGAACAAAGAGATAAAGAGAGCATAGAAGGAAAAGGGAGGTTGGGAGGAGGAAGTACGATGAATATTCTGGGTTAGGATTAGACACAATAGAGGATCCCAGGCACCCCCACCAGTCCAACAAGTGGTATGCAGACATGAGCTCCACTGCCAAACAAACTACAAATGAGAGCTGTTATGTGTGCTCTCTAATACCCCATGCCTCAGGCACTCCCAAGGTGCTCCTGCCACAGGAATTGCCTCATACAGATGCAAATGGAAAGAAGAGCAAGTTTCATGCAAAGCAGAAGCTTTACGAGGGCTGGCCGCAGAAAAATTGCAATGGGTCCAGAAGACATGCGCTCCAGTATGGGCCGAACACATTACAAAGCTCACGTGGGTCACAGCGCTCGAGAAGCCCATCAAACTACAAAAAGAAATCACATATGAACTATGCTTCCTTAGCGAAGGGAAAATTCACATGGGCACAAATAAGAACTGCAACAAAACTCTCATCATCCCGGACATGAAGAAAGGGACAGCGGCCTTAATGGACACTTACTGGTTTTGCGGCAAACAGGCATACTTGCACCTCCCACAGTCATGGAGAGGCACATATTCTCTGGCAACACTACACTCCGCCCTGATGGTGGTTCCAGAGAGTCATATCGAAGGGGAAAAGGGACTGCAAGCTGTCCAAGATCCTGAGGACGAACAACTGACTGCCGAGACACCAGTGTATGCCTTGTACGCAGATAACATGCAAAATTCGCTCCCCAGAACGAGGAGATCATCTAATTACATATCAAAAGCATCAACAGAACTTTTGGCGCATATCCCAGACAGGTTCCGGTTGTTTAACTCTGCTGAAACATTCTTCGCCTCCCTTGTCCCAAGCAACCAGGCAAGAGAAAACGCAAAATGGCTCCAGATCACATGTTGGGAGCTGATCCAACTGGCCAACGACAAAGAAGAAGGATTCAATGTGATCAATGTGGAGCTAAGGGCCCTGCGACTAATGACAATGCAGAACAGGTAGGTCCTAGATCTGTTGACGGCCATGGATGGAGGTGTTTGCAGAGAAATTGGGAGCGTATGCTGCACATTCGTACCTTCTGCAGATGCAGACAATGGAATACTGTCCCACGTTATCATGGCCGTACACAACCTGGGCGAGCGGATGAAGAAAGAAGGTGGAGTGGAGCCCAGCTCATGGCTCGATGCAATTTTTTCCTGGGTACCTTCCTGGCTAGGAATGACTGTCAAACTATTGATACCCATCATCGTCTTTTTACTTTTGATTTTTTGTGTGTGCCAGTTGGGTCTTCGGTGCTGCGCGAACGCAATTCCTAATGGTGCAATGATGATGGTAACAGTGGGCAACACTAGAGGAGCGACACAACTGACACACGAGGTATAAGTGCAAACAGGTGAGGTCCCTGCCCCAAAATATAGAATGGTATCATTATACTATGATGCGGACATCGTGGACAGATTATACTACACCACAATAAAGGAACCCCGTACATTGTAATGGTATAAGCAGGTATGGGTGGATCTGGATGGTGATGGGGGTGTATATACATCACCTGCACCCCTGATGAGTACGCTAGAGCAGGACAGAGCCTCGGGGAGTATGTAGACCATGGATGCCAATTAAGGGGACAACGGCCTGGGATGAAGCAGTAGCTGATAATAAGGAACGAAGAAGGTTGGGTGAGTTACAGTATTCATTACTTAAGTAACGAAATTGGGAATGTATGGGAGGAAAGGTCTTTAGGACCCCTCACCCCTTCATTTCTCCCTAAAACGTGAGGCCCATGACTCGCCTGGAAGCCACCTATGCACCTGGGCCCGTGATGAGGGATGGAGGCGGGTCTACACATAGGGCTGCACGGCTCATCCTGTAGTCTGATACCGACTCCATTTTGTGGTACACATAGACTCCATTTTAGAGAATACCAATTTAGGCCTCACTGGGACATGCAGCCTGCAGGGCTGCATACCTGCCCACCTGACCGCACACAGCGAGCCCAGCGCTTCCCTCACCCTTCTCCCCTTGGCAGCTCTGCTGAAGGTCTGTTCTCACGGGAAACTAGGCACGAAGAAGCTACATTACAAACAGTATATCTTTCACCTTCGGCAGTACATCATTGACCTACGCATGACCTGATCGAAAGCTGGGGTCTGAGAAAAACAACTCTGTCACAATGAAGCATGTCCTGTCCCCTCACTGACCCTTGCATCTATAATATATGTTGTGCGGAACCCCTAACCCGGTAACCCATTTTGAAGTGCCAGATAGGAATGCCAGGCCTGTGTGACACCCTGGTTCACCCATGCAGCTCAGCCATCTGAAAGAACGATACATTTGTTCTAAGCCTATATGATTGATTGTACATATTCAAACAGGGTGACGTGCACCCACCCAGATTGTACATAGACTCACACAGTGTATATTTAAATCTTTTCATTATTGGTCAATGGTTACTGTTGTTGCACAACACACAAAACGATGTATAAATTCAATGTGCATTTAAAGAGTTCTTAAGTGTATGATTCGAAATACATCCACACTAAATGTAATAGGTGCCCACTGCATAATACAATGTCCCTGCAGTAGTAATTTGATCTCTTATATTGAATTATGCACAACATATTGCACGAAGAGTATTGTCGACTATGAATGCAACACATTAACCTGTTCCTACCACATTTATTTAATTTAAGCTTTTATCACATGTACCTCGCGCTTCAATGTGAAATCTCAGTTATGTGATGTTAAACAAGACCTCTTGTCCTGTAAACCTGGTACCCACGCGATAAACGAGAATGTGAATGACATATACATGTTCATACTTTTGCATAATCCTTGATGTCTACGTAACTGTGTTGGCTCGCTCTTACTCCTCATCTGTATGATATGTATACAACCCTATAATGCAGACAAAAGTAGAAACAACAGGGCCCCCTCTCCCATCTCCTGTAGGGCCGCATCCCCAGCCCCCACCCTTGCGCTGTTATCTGAAGGCCCGTGCTCTACTAACGTTGAAATAATACAGATAACCCTCCCCTCCTTCCTGCCGTGCCTACACTAAGTGTTTGTCTTCCACCCTCCCCCTTGATACACGATGCCACCATAAAAACTGCGTTGGACAAAGAGTTACGGGCAACAAGCCCCTCACATCCTGCCGCCTTTTTGATGTACCAGCTATGTGCCCCATGACCTAGTCCACCCCAACCCCGACTGACCATGCTGTCACATATTCACTCTTGTACTAACTAACACACTATAAATATGTCCCCTTTTAGTTCTAACAGAGCCGATTGCTGGATGTATCCCAGACATGTGCCCCCTGACTGCGCACCTGAGCTCTTAAGCAGCCTCTTTATCATACAGTGTTTTATAATGATGCATTACGAGCATTTAGAGTTTTATGCCGTTGTCTGTGTGATAGACAACCTATATTCCTTACAGGGTAGAATAAATTAGAATGATTAGTGAATTAGTATGTTTGACCGCAACGGTAAATGTTAGAGTAGTTCACGATGTATCAACTTGGACATCTCCTGATCGGACACTCCACCCCGATGAGCCCAGCTGATCCTCCAGCATCAACTCGACACCAGGCGGAGACTCACCAATCAGTGAGAGCCATCACTACATCTTCTATATGTGCCATCGTCTTTGTCCAATCCCCTCGATTCATGTAATCCCTAGTTCCCATGTCATAAATGACGTGGTTTTGTAATATAATGTAGATTGTTTCTAATTTTCGTCAGAGCGCTCTCGGAACTATGCAGAGTTCTTTGCTTGCCCTATATTGGTTTAGATAAAGACTTTTTTACTTTCACCCGCACTTGGTCTTGGTCTTATTCCCTTCAGGGGTGTGTCCATTATTAAATTTCATTGGGGAGTGTTAAATGCCTTTTTGGGGGACGCTCGCTTTCAGTGGACATACAGCCACATGGGTGCAATCGTTGGCACCAAGCACTCTAGGGAAGTGCGCCACGCCATGAAAATCCTGGACCATGGCCTGCCTTCCTGCAGGTGTTCTGGGCATGTAGATGTGCCTGCGTACTGAGGTTTGTGCAGTCATTATTGCCAACACCTAGTGTAGGCAGCGTGACTGCGTGGGCTGTGAAATGCGCCCAACTATGGCAGTTGTCCACTGAAATGACACATTGGGCAAACAATGCAGTACATTCAGCACCTTTTCCAAGGGGCTCAATGCTTGGGAGCACGGGGTGGGTGATGTAAGGTCATCTTCCCACCCCGTGACCAGGTCTAAAATGATATGAGGTGGAAACCTATACCTGTCATAGACCTGGTCATCAGACATCCCAAAAAGGATGGTCCTGGGTAGAAAAATCTAGGCCCTGGCCATCCTCCTCCTCCTGCGGTGTCCCACGATCAATGCTGTGAGAAATGGCACATTCATTGTAGCTGTATGCGCACGTTTGTTGGTTGTGCAGGCTTTTTATGCATTTGTTTTAGTGCGCGGTGACACTTACACCAGCTATCGTGTGGCATATGTGTTTCAGGATTTGCATGTCTTTTTACGTGCGCCAGCGAGCCCTTTTCTATTCCATGAATACAGGTTTTTAGTGTGTGTATGGGCGTTGTGAGGATTTTACTGTGGGACTTCCCTCGTAACACCCACATTTTCACTTGTTGTTCCCCATTTCACGTGTTCTGCCCCTTTTAAAGTGACTGCGCAGAACCGAACGCCCCTTTGCTACGAGTCTCGCGCAAGGCATTCGTAGTGTTGCTGTGACGTGTTGGACCGGCGCAGATTCCTCGCAAGTACCTTGTAAGCCACATGCATTGTGTTCCATGAATACACAAACTGGTGCAAGTCCCCTATTTTCCGTGCAATTAATTCCATGAATCGTACCCAAAGTCTCCAATCAGAACCCTAGACCTTCCCAGAGAACTTTGCTGGCCACGCACAGCCCTGACATCTCAGTGGAGGGTCTCTCTGTGGGTTGTCTTTGAGTGTCTGGGCCAACAGCAAGGCTGATACTCACTAGGAGGGAGCAGGAGAGCTTGTGTTGCAGCCACTGAGAGCTGATCCTCACTAGGAGAGAGCAGGAGAGCGTGTGCTGCCACCACCGAGGGCTGACCCTCCCTAGGAGGGAGCAGGAGAGCTTGTGCTGCAGTCACTGAGAGCTGATCCTCACTAGGAGAGAGCAGGAGAGCTCGTGCTGCAGTCACTGAGAGCTGATCTTCACTAGGAGGGTGCAGGACAGCTCGTGCTGCAGCCACTGAGGGCTGATCCTCACTAGGAGAGAGCAGGGGAGCTTGTGCTGCAGTCACTGAGGGCTGATCCTCACTAGGAGGGAGCAGGAGAGCTTGTACTGCAGCCACTGAGGCCTGACCCTCACTAGGAGGGAGCAGAAGAGATCGTGCTGCAGCCACTGAGGGTTGATACTTACCAGGAGGGAGCAGGTAAGCGTGTTCTGCCGTCACTGATGGCTGATCCTCACTAGGAGGGAGCAGGAGAGCTTGTGCTGCAGCCACTGAGAGCTGATCCTCACTAGGAGGGAGCAGGCGAGCGTTTGCTGCAGTCACTGAGGGCTGATCCTCACTAGGAGAGAGCAGAAGAGCTCGTGCTGCAGTCACTGAGGGCTGATATTCACTAGGAGGGTGCAGGACAGCTCGTGCTGCAGCCACTGAGGGCTGATCCTCACTAGGAGGGAGCAGGAGAGCTTGTGCTGAAGCCACTGCTGGCTGATCCTCACTAGGAGAGAGCAGGAGAGCTTGTGCTGCAGTCACTGAGGGCTGATCCTTACTCGGAGGGAGCAGGAGAGCTTGTGCTACAGCCACTGATGCCTGGCCCTCACTAGGAGGGAGCAGAAGAGATCGTGCGGCAGCCACTGAGGGTTGATACTCACCAGGAGGGAGCAGGTCAGCGTGTGCTGCCATCACTGAGGGCTGCTCCTCACTAGGAGGGAGCAGGAGAGCTTGTGCTGCAGCCACTGAGAGCTGATCCTCACTAGGAGGGAGCAGGAGAGTGTGTGCTGCAGCCACTGAGGGCTGACCCTCCCTAGGAGGGTGCAGGACAGCTCGTGCTGCAGCCACTGAGGGCTGATCCTCACTAGGAGGGAGCAGGAGAGCTTGTGCTGAAGCCACTGCGGGCTGATCCTCACTAGGAGAGAGCAGGAGAGCTTGTGCTGCAGTCACTGAGGGCTGATCCTCACTAGGAGGGAGCAGGAGAGCTTGTGCTGCAGCCACTGAGGCCTGGCCCTCACTAGGAGGGAGCAGAAGAGATCGTGCGGCAGCCACTGAAGGTTGATACAAACCAGGTGGGAGCAGGTAAGCGTGCGCTGCCGTCACTGAGGGCTGATCCTCACTAGGAGGGAGCAGGAGAGCTTGTGCTGCAGCCACTGAGAGCTGATCTTCACTAGGAGAGAGCAGGAGAGCGTTTGCTGCAGTCACTGAGGGCTGATCCTCACTAGGAGAGAGCAGGAGAGCGTGTTCTGCAGTCACTGAGGGCTGATCCTCACTAGGAGAGAGCAGGAGAGCGTGTTCTGCAGTCAATGAGGGCTGATCCTCACTAAGAGGGCGCAGGAGAGCGTGTGCTGAAGCCACTGAGGGCTGACCCTCACTAGGAGGGAGCAGGAGAGCTTGTGCTGCAGCCACTGAGAGCTGATCCTCACTAGGAGGGAGCAGGAGAGCGTTTGCTGCAGTCACTGAGGACTGATCCTCACTAGGAGAGAGCAGGAGAGCGTGTTCTGCAGTCACTGAGGGCTGATACTCACTAGGAGGGAGCAGGACAGCTCATGCTACAGCCACTGAGGGCTGACCCTCACTAGGAGAGAGCAGGAGAGCGTGTTCTGCAGTCACTGAGGGCTGATACTCACTAGGAGGGAGCAGGAGAGCTTGTGCTGCAGTCACTGAGGACTGATCCTCACTAGGAGAGAGCAGAGAGCGTGTTCTGCAGTCACTGAGGGCTGATACTCACTAGGAGGGAGCAGGAGAGCTCGTGCTGCAGCCACTGAGGAATGATCCTCATGTGGTGGGAGCAGGAGAGCTTGTACTGCAGCCACTGAGTGCTGATCCTCACTAGGAGGGAGCAGGACAGCTCATGCTGCAGTCACTGAGGACTGATCCTCACTAAGAGAGAGCAGGAGAGCGTGTTCTGCAGTCACTGAGGGCTGATCCTCACTAGGAGGGAGCAGGAGAGCTCGTGCTGCAGCCACTGAGGGCTGATCCTCACGTGGTGGGAGCAGGAGAGCTCGTGCTGCAGCCACTGAGAGCTGATCCTCACTAGGAGGGAGCAGGAGAGCGTGTGCTGCAGTCACTGAGGGCTGATCCTCACTAGGAGAGAGCAGGAGAGCATGTTCTGCAGTCACTGAGGGCTGATACTCACTAGGAGGGAGCAGGAGAGCTTGTGCTGCAGCCAGTGAGGGCTGATCCTCATGTGGTGGGAGGAGGAGAGCTCGTGCTGCAGCCTCTGAGTGCTGATCCTCACTAGGAGGGAGCAGGAGAACTCATGCTACAGCCACTGAGGGCTGACCCTCACTAGGAGGGAGCAGGAGAGCTTGTGCTGCAGCCACTGAGAGCATTTCTTTTGTTTCCTTCACACATTATTCCATGAGAAGGTACCGAAGGGAGGAAGGATAGCTTAAGGGCAACGCGTTAGTCTTGAAGGCAAAACAACGAGGTGCAATACAGGTTCAAATCCCGATCCCTCGCTTAGAAAGCACTTGCTGGTAAGCGCGTTATAAATGAAGACTTGTAGATTCTGTGATATTATCTCTAATATGAGTTGCATCATCTTGCTTCATATAGGCAGGTACCATTTCGTTTGATGCTGGCTTTGTGTATGTATGCCATATTGTAGTGGGATCTATGGTAAAGCTGGCAATCCAGTGATCTAATGATTTTAAATACATTTCTATTTTTGACTACCTCACTGTCTGTTCATTACCCTGAATTGTGGGGTGGGATTTAATAAACGGGGGGCTTTCAATTGGCGTGTCACTACTATGTGATCCTAACCAAACTGCATCAACTACACTTACAAAATGGGGGATCGTAAGACGGGGTCTTAGGTTGATCACATTGCCGATGAACATGCATTAGTGTATTGAGTAACCCAGAATGTGCACAGAGTGCAGGCAGGTGTGAGAGATTACATTGGTGCATGGCATTAAATGGTCCCTTTTGTATAGTCCCTTAGAATGTACAGACAGGGTTGGGGATGTTGCATGTAAAAGAAAAAGTGTGCAATTCTTTTTTTATAGAAAAGGTATTAGTGTCTATGGTGATTGAATAGCTATAATATCAGATGAGATCACAGAAGACATGGGTGTAGCTATTGGCCGTTCAAATTGCAGACATTTCTTTCACAGGCAATGGTAGGTGCAGGATTTTGAAGCATGGAGGTCAGAGATGAGACAGAAGATTGAAAGTGAGGACCCAGGTATTTGTGTGCAACAAGGCATGCTACATGAGACCCTGCAAACATTGCATATGACCTCCACAAACGCCGACGAAAAACAGAATCTTGTGAATCTTTCTGCGCACCTTTTATCGTACCTTAAAATAGTGGAACATAGATTGCCCGAAAGCTCACATGAAGTGCACTGTGTGACGTGACACAAAAGACACAAAAGGCCTCTGCTGAAATATCATTGGTGCAAGAAGCCAAACAGTGCTTAGAGCCCAAAATCACACGCCTATATGATATTCGTAATCAGTGCCTATTGACCAATGAGGAATTAAAAGCCAAAGTAACTAACCAAGCCATTTACATTAATAGCTCATTTGATGAGATAGTGAGGAAATGAAAAACCAATTGACACAGAGCCGCGAGGAAAATGCAATACTTCTAATGAAGCAATTCGACTCACAGGCAGAATTTGATCAGCTGTACAATGATATTTAAATAATTACGAGACAAATTGCTGTAGATTTGGGCTGTCTAGATTGGCAATTGTGGGAATATTAATTTACCTGGGTTTTCGAAACTGGGGAAAAGACTGCAAAGGGCATATGTATGAAAAAATCTCTGTACAAAGGTGTTCCCATTCACGGCTCATTTGCAAAAAATGAACATAAAAGAGATTAGATTCTCGTTTCTGCTCGTTTTGTAATTCGTCATAGCAGAGGAAGTCCCAAGTCTAACTTAAGGGCCACAATATTAAATCAATGAGTTTTTTTGGCAAAGGCTAAAAGGGAAAGGTGTTAGCACTTTTAATGGAGTGCCTGGTATTATAATTAGATATGAACTGGGGCTAGCATCAATTCAAGGAGATTATCCTTATTGGGAAACATATTGGAACCTCTATCACAATTGGGTTTTGCTTCCCTGAAGCTACACATGGAGGAAAATAAGTCTAGCTCTTTCTTGGTATAGGTGAGTACCTTTGATAGCCTACTAAGTTAACTAAAATGGAATCTTAATGAAAATCCCCTTAGTGGGTAAAAAGGCTTTGCAACCTGGATTGGGGCAGATGCTCTAAAACAATATTAATAATTTCATCTAATAAACTTCCAAGAAAACCAAAGATCTGTGGGGCCACCTTACCAAGTAAATGACCATCCAGGATATTAAGACATTCTTTTACGAGGATATCTGTTTCCAATGAGGTAACCGGTGCTAGAGCTAAGGTAGCGCGAGTATGTAGGACTTGTAGATTCTGTATGAATATGAATATGGTGGAGGGGTAGGGGCACTTATTTTTTGTGTGTCAGAAATTGCATAAACGCTGATGAGTTTTGTAAAAAAATTGTGTTCATGATGAAATGTTTTTCTATTTAAGAATTTCTGGCTGCATATTTTGGGAGGTAAATAAGTTGCTCTTATAATCGCATCTTAAAATAAATTAATTGTATTATGTCAAATTTTAAAGAAAACTTGTAAGATTATGAAAATGAATTTTTCTTTTGTTTATATTCCTTTTTCTGTGGTTTCATTTTTTAATGTGTGAAAAGCTTGTTTTTAGGAAACTGTATCACACTTTACATGTTTTTAAAAGACTCCATTGGACCCCATGGGAGTAAATCCTTCACTTCACTGCCAAAGACAAGATTCAGATATGCAGGAAAACCGGCATTAATTCCATTACCGCCAAAAAACGGATGATAGTGGAATAACTACCAAAGATCTTGCTCACTGCTGAACATCCTGAAGGATTCATTTCCAGGACAATTATTGAGGTAAATCCTCCACTTTACCACCAAATATTGGTGCATTTACCGTGCTGTATTCCCTCTTAGGGGAATCCACCAAAAATCCCATTGGAGTTCTAAAGACTCCAAAAATGAAGATTTGCACTGCCCTACCATCGCTAGTAATCCCGTGGAAAGCCCATGGGACTGAATGGGGGTAGTGTAACATAAACAAGTTTGGTGGTAAATTGGTGGATACACTACTGATTTACTACTCACTTTGGCTTCCCCTATCACTCCCAGCTCTCCCATCACTTCAGTCTCTCGCACCTTTCCTGGCTCTCCCCTCACTCCCAACTCTCCTATGATGAGATCATCTACCAATTCCATGACTGGCACCATTCCTGGCTCTCCCCTCACTCCCAACTATCCCATGATGAGAGCGTCTACCAATTCCAGAACTGGCACCATTCCTGGCTCTTCCCTCACTCCGACTCACCTATGATGAGATAATCTACCAATTCCAGGAAAGGCACCATTCCTGGCTCTCCCCTTACTTCTGACTCTCCCATGATGAGATCATCTACCAATTCTAGGACTGGCACCATTCCTGGCTCTCCCCTCACTTCCGACTCTCCTATGATGAGATAATCTACCAATGCTACTCAAAGAGCAGAGACAATCACAAGTAGAGCTGGGGGCATTCTGAATATGGATTCCAAGCCCCTATCACCCATTATGCTCTGGGAGCACCGATGCTTCATGCTACTCAAAGAGTAGAGACTATCACCAGCAGGGCTGGGGCATTCAGAATATGGATTCCAGCCTTCCAAACTCCTTTACCCATCTTGCTCTGCATGTTGCAATGCTTCATGCATACCTACAGTGCAGAGTACTGAACTGCTCAGGTGCAACAAAGCTGCCTTGCGCTCCTCTTGCTACTCTTACTTACTTACCATCCCAGCAGCTCAAACCCAACCAAAGCCAAGCCATTTTTTTTTACAATTCTCTACGGGCCAAGAGGCCATGAAAAAGCCAAGCTATTTATGTTCAATATCATAAAGAATTCATATGATCAAGTTCTAAACCATCTACTTAACAATGAGTTGTTACAGATGCCTCTACAGAAACGCGGACCATGATTTCAAGTTAAGTTGTTTTAATAAAACGTACACAAGATTGGTGCCCTAGGAAGCCTCAGGAAGGCCTGGTTAAATGGGTGTGGCTTCTCTCGCCTGTAGAAATCCCTACTTCTGCAACAATGATCTTGTAACAAAAGACTAGTGGCAGGTAACTCCTACTATCTAGCCTCAAGGGAGGGCCTCAAGGAGTCATCTTTCTCTATGCCTCTAAGCGTGGGACCGGGTCTCAAAGCTTTGGTGATCAGTGTTTTCTTGATTCCAAGACGAGAACGCTGCCCCTGAGCTATCCTCCTAAGGATTCCTAACTTTAATTAGTCCACACTGTTTGTTCCTGCAATATCTTGTGATGTTTTCTACACTCTATCACTCTCGCCTCCTTTTGCCTATCCTTTCCTTGTTCCTTGCTTGTCTCCTCTATCCTCTCTGCTTTTACTACCTTCTCCTTCTCACCTCCCTCTCTCACCTTGTTGAATTAATTTGAGTTAGAATTAATAAAATGTGTCAAGGGTGTTAGGGAGAATTCTCAGAAATGTGCTAATTCCCTTCTACTTTAGAGACCCTCAGCTCTTTTTGCTGGACTTTTGGACTATTTTTAGCCTGGAGAGAGGGAGACCTTTTTCCCACTCTCTCATGTATTTTTCTGTGATTTGGCTTTTTGGAGTCTGACAAACTCCATAGCCGTCATCTTTTTACATTCCGACACACATCACCTTTGTATTTCTGCTAAGGTTTAAAAACCTTCTCTTGGATAACCACTGTTTCCAAGAGCAGTGAAGTGAAATTGACTTTACTTACATTTGTAACTTTCTAGACCCAGCACACACTATCTTACTATAGGGTGCTGGAGGGGTTAATTAGTATACCCTTTTGTCTAGTTTCTCATATAACATTTTTATGTCACCCTTTCTACAATTAATAGCTGGTGGCAGTGGTTTATTTTTTTCTACCATTGAGTGTTTCTACCGCGGGCTGCAATTGCCATTTCTTTTAGGAAAGGTCCTTCTTGAGATTTACTCTCTGAGCTAAATCAGGGTTGGTCCCTTTGTTCATTTTGACTTTGGACGAATTCACTGGTGAAGCCCGCCTCTGGTTCCAGCGTGTCTGCCGGGGCAGGAAGCGAGGGAGGTGCCCGAAACTCCCTGTGCTTAGTCTCCTTGTTACAGGAATGCACCCATAGGTGATTGGCTGGCTGGCTGTCCTTTGAGGACAGCCACCCTGCTGAGTGATTGACAGCTAGGATGCAAATGAATGGGAGAAACCAGCATAAAAAGGGGAGGTCTTTTGCTTGGAAGGCAGAGTCAACCACTGGACGAAGGAATCCGAAGAAGAACTTGGAAGAGATGGTTGCTGCAACTCTTGGACCGTTGGTTTACCCGGTGAAGTCCTGCTGCAGTGCTGAAGCTCCGAATTTGCCTCGACTAGAGAAGCCCTGCAAAGGATGACTTCACCCCTTGTGTTGTGGGACGAATCGACCCCGAGACAAACTCATCTGGAAATCCTCTCGGAGCTGGCTATACTTCCATTGCTGCTGCAGGAACCGATTGCCAGAGAGAGGAACACCAGAATCGACTGTGTCGTCAGACCCAAGCTCCAGGAAGATCCTCCGGACACTTATGAAGCAGGACTGACCAAGCCTGAGCCACCTCAACAGAGTGCTGGACCCCATATGAGAGGAAAGTCAATAAGGTATCCGAGACCAGCAGTGTTGCTATTCACGAGAAATTGAAACCGTGAAGTGCCGTTCATCTGAAGTTTGCCCATTGCTGCCGCCAACCTTCAATCAGTAGTGCAGGAGTTCCCAGACGTCCTCCCTCTTGTCCCCATGATTGAGGCCCAGGAACAACAGGATCTGCCAGACTACAACTGGAAGAGACGCCAGCTGGAACCAATTTCTTCAGACCTAAGGTACTGTAAAACTAAGGGGTACTTACCTCTTGCTGTGTAGCCTTGCTAGCTCTCAGTTGAGACTTGCATTGGTTGTTCTTGCAGAGTTACTTGCAGCTTTGCCCTTCACAAGCCTCCCAGCTTGTGGCCCAACAGTGTTAGTGCCTACCCCGTCTCATCACGTGCAATAAAAAATAAAACAATCAACAAAACCCCTGACGGGGAATGAGGCACAGAGAACCGGCTACGAGAGTTCAATGCAGGATTTATTCCTAAGCTCAGAAATACTCCAAAACCACTCTCTGCATATTATTCATCAATATACACTTTTATACTTTTCAAGATAAATCTAACAAAAAACACTATGTTGGACCCAATTGGTCAGGCGGTATGGTGCTGTAGGTGTGGGTAACATCTCTTCCTCCTGTTTGGTTGATCGGCTGATGAGATGATGGACGTCTAACATCTCTGCGCCACGCGGGTGAAGGTCAGGCTGGGTTGAGGCCATGGTCACTACCTAAGCTAACATGTTGCATTGCGTGTTTCTAAATAACAAAGTATATAAACATTTTATGCTTGTTGTCACATTTCTACAAATATCACGCATAGAACCTTATTGTCAGTACACTGGGTCATTTATGGCTTTAATAGGAGGCCTTGACCTTTATTATGCATTTATTAAAGGGTTAGGATGTGTTTTACACAAATCTCAAGCTTGGGATTTTCTGTTAGTACAAGTAAATATACACTGCGGTAAAGTTCTAGTGTTAGTCGTGGGTGTGCTGGGTGGGTATCGCAGCGCAGGCAAAGGTCTGGCACATGAAAGGGATGTCTTCTGAGAATGCATGGTGGAGATGGCAATTTTTTACCCTAGGTGGGGGTGGGTAACTGTACGTTTATGGAGACGAACGAGCAAAGTGCTTTGCTCATGCTGGTTCACATGCCGGTTCTCATGCGGGGCAGTGATCTCAGAGGAAGACTACTGTATCATTTTAGTTGTTGCAAATGTCTTCAGCTTCAGCGTGAGAATGGGATCGCAGAGCTTGTCTTCACAGCGGGGGAACAAGGGTGGTGGTCATGTGCCTGCGTGTCCCGTGTGCCTGTGTCCTTGGCTGCTGCAAGCGAAGGAGAGCTGTGCCTTGCTGTACTATCCCAGTGAGGCCTGGTTACCAAGATGGAGTCGGAAAGGGAGCACAAAAGATGGATGCCCCGTATTCCTCTCAGTGGTCCCATCTATGCACCTGTCAACCGTGGTTAACATTACATAAGGGCAAGGGGCGAACCCGCAACTGGAGGCACGTGGTCCAAACTTTTGTACTGAGGAGTGTACGATGCGAGGGGCCTGGTGGCCCGCATGTTTTTATAACATTGAACCCTTCTTCAGTGTCGTGGGCTAGTTGGACGAGCTCCCAGCGCACAATCTGCGACCATTTGGCGCTTGTTCGTGCTTGGAAGCCTGGAACTAGGAGTGATGCAAAGAATGTTTCAGCCGATGAGAAAAGCTTATACTTTTGCGGTATTTCAGCAAGGAGTTCTGATGATTCGGAGGAGATATAATTGGACGATCTGCCAGCTGATTGTCCTGCTGTGTTTTGAATATTGCTTTCTGGTATCACCATTAATGCTTTGTGGAGGGAGGCTAGGGCGCAAGTGCCTTTCCATGATGCAGGGAGATGCAGGTAAGCTTGTTTACCGCGGACCCAGTACATGTCCATAAGTGCAGCTGTTCCTTTCTTCATATCAGGTATAATTACTAGGCTTTTTGTCTAGAGGGCTTCCCCATGTATGATCCCTGACACATCCTCCCGCACTGAATGATACATTGTATAATACTGTTATGTAACTGTACCAACCAAAGCTATCGTTATATACGTTTTGGGCCGCTTATTGTAACCCTCTAGCAAGCCTTCTTAAGTTTCCTTGACAGCGCCTCTATGACCGTGGGCTGCATCACACTCTACAAATGCAAAATAAAATAAATAAATAAATAAATAAATTAAATACATTACTGTCTTATTGCACCTTTTTGCATTCCCCATGTTCACCCTCCCTTCCCCGTGAAAACACAGCTCATGTGGAGTTTCCTTTTGAATTTTTATGGGCTTTTCGAGTGCCGTGACCCATGTTAGCTTGGCAACATGTTGTGACCAGACGGGGGCACATCTCTCTCTTATCCATTGGAATTTTTCTTCAGGCAGGCCTCGGAGTGCTTCTGCCTTGCACTTGATTATTTCATCACGCCAATTATTGTCTGCATATCTCGTCCCTTTTATGATAAAAAACGGCTCTTTGAGGCAAATCACTCCTTGTCGCTTGCTAGTGCATGTTTGTTCATTTTCCAATTTTTCTATGGTGACTGTGTGTGCCTGGAAAGATTTTCTTACCCTACACAGAACCAGATGAATCAAACATTGGGCCTCTGACAAGGGTATTTCCTGTGAAATTAACATTGTTGGTGTCCCAGATGCATGAGGAATGGGTGAACAGACATAGCAGCTCTCATTAGTTGCTTGATTTGCCGCGGCACTCATGTCTGAATACCATTTATTTGATTGGTCGGGGTGTCGGGGGTCCTCTATTTCATCTAACCCTATGTCACGATAGATATCATGTCTGTTTCTTCCCGCCCCCCTTTTTCTCCTTCTTCTCTTGTCTTTCAATTGGATGCCCACTCGTTGGTACTGTAGGGGGAATATTCTAAACCATGTGTCATTATTGTTGTTCATGATAACGTGTGTATTTAGTGGTAATATTGTTAGGAAATGCGGTAGCTTCGGGTGCTGTATGTGTATGCATGTTTGTGTTCATGGGGTGGTTGACCAATAATAATCGTCATATTCATTCCATTTGGGCTCATTTCCCTCAGCCGTGTCATCACTCAACAGTGAGGTAGCAATTATATTTGCATGCAATTGCTCATAAGGTAGTGTTACATTTGTACTATTGGGCTCAATGTTGTACGTTTCCGTCCACATTGTTTTCACCCCAGTCCATATTAGTTTAGACCCTTGTTGTATCATTTTAGCCCCGCTCCCCCCTTTGTGCATTTCACCTACTAAAAATAATAACGTATAATACCAAATCATAAAAAGCAATATTACTGAAAAGAGCACTGCAGTGTATTTTATAAGATATTCAACACTGCTAATCTACTGGCCCTAGTGGCATCCCTATTTCTATCTATCATTTCGGCCTGTGGGGCGAGATCATTTTGTTAAGTCATGGGGCATGAGCGGTGGGTGGGTGGGAGGGAAGAGACACACAGGGCATGAGCGGGGGGTGGGTGGGAGGGGAGAGACACACGGGGCATGAGCGGGGGGTGGGTGGGGGAGTAGAGAGACACACGGGGCATGAGCGGGTGTGGGTGGGCACGATAGAGACACACAGGGCATGAGCAGGGGGTGGGGGGGAGGGAGAGAGACACACAAGGCAGGAACGGGAGGTGGGGGGAGGAGAGAGACACACGAGGCATGAGCGGAGGGTGGGGGGAGGGGAGAGACACACGGGACATGAGCTTAGGGATAGAGACACACAAGGCATGAGCGGGGGGTGGGGGAGGGGAGAGACACACAGGGCATGAGCGGGGGGTGAGTGGGAGGGATAGAGACACACAGGGCATGAGCGGAGGGTGGGTGGGAGGGATAGACACACACGGGGCATGAGCAGGGGGTGGGTGGTCGGGATAGAGACACAAGGGGGCATGGATGGGGGGTGGGTGGGAGGGATACAGACACACGGGGCATGAGCGGGGGGTGTGTGGGAGGGATAGAGACACACGGGGCATGAGCGGGGGGTGGGTGGGAGGGACAGAGACACACGAGGCATGAACGGGGCATGGGCGGGAGGGATAGAGACACCCGGGGCATGAGCAGGGGGTAGGGGGGAGGGGAGAGACACACGGGGGGTGGGTGGGAGCGATAGAGACACACGGGGCATGAGCGGGGGGTGAGCGGGAGGGATAGAGACACACAGGGCATGAGCGGGGGGTGGGTGGTCGGGATAGAGACAAACGGGGCATGGGCGGGGGATGGGTGGGAGAGGAGAGACACACGGGACATGAGTGGGGGGTGGGGAAGGATAGAGACACACGGGGCATGAGCAGGGGGTGGGTGGGAGGTTATAGAGACACACAGTGCATGAGCGGGGGGTGGGTGGGAGGTGTGAGACACACGGGACAAGAGCGGGGGGTGGGAGGGAGGGATAGAGACACACGGGGCATGAGCAGGGGGTGGGTGGGAGGGATAGAGACACACGGGGCATGAGCAGGGGGTGGGTGGGAGGGATAGAGCCACACGGGGTATGAGCAGGGGATGGGTGGGAGGAATAGAGACACACCGGGCATGAGTGGGGGGTGGGTGGGAGGGATAGTGGTGGGGGGAGGGGAGAGACACACGGGGCATGAGAAGGGGGTGGGCGGGAGGGGGAGAGACACAGGGGTCATGAGCGGGGGATGGGCGGGAGGGGGATAGACACACGGGGCGTGAGTGGGGGTTGGGCGGGAGGGGGAGAGACACACGGTGCATGAGCGGGGGTGGGCGGGAGGGGGAGAGACACACAGGGCTTGAGCGGGAGGTGGGCGGGAGGGGGAGAGACACACAGGGCATGAGCGGGGGTTGGGCGGGAGGGTGAGAGACACATGGGGCATGAGCGGGGGGTGGGCGGGAGCGGGAGAGACACATGGGGCATGAGCAGGGGGTGGGTGGGAAGGGATAGACACACGAGGCATGAGCAGGGGGTGGGGGGAGGGGAGAGACACACGGGGCATGAGCGGTGGGTGGGAGGGATAGAGACACACGGGGCATGAGTGGGGGGGTAGAGACACACGGGGCATGAGCGGTGGGTGGGTGGGAGGGATAGAGACACACGGGACATGAGGGGGGGTAGGTGGGAGGGATAGAGACACACGGGGCATGAGCGGGGGGTGGGTGGGAGGGATAGAGAAACACGGGGCATGAGCCGGGGGTGGGCGGGAGGGATAGAGACAAACGGGGCATGTGCAGGGGGAGGGGGGAGGGGAGAGACACACAGGGCATGAGCGGGGGATGGGCGGGAGGGGATAGACACACGGAGCATGAGGGGGGTAGGAGGGATAGAGACACACGGGACATGAGCGGGGGGTGGGTGGGAGGGATAGAGACACAAGGGGCATGAGCAGGGGGTGGGGGGAGGGATAGAGACACACAGGGCATGAGCGGGGGGTGGGTGGGAGGGATAGAGACACATGGGGCATGAGTGGGGGTGGGGGGAGGTTAGAGACACACGGGGCATGAGCAGGGGGTTGGGGGAGGGGAGAGACACACGGGGCTTGAGCGGGGGGGTGGGTGGGAGGGATAGAGACACACGGGGCATGAGCGGGGGTGGGTGGGAGGGATAGAGACACACGGGGCTTGAGCGGAGGGTGGGTGGGAGGGATAGAGACACACGGGGCATGAGTGGGGAGTGGGTGGGGGGAATAGAGACACACGGGGCATGAGAGGGGGGTGGTGGGAGGGATAGAGAAAAACAGGGCATGAGCAGGGGGTGGGGGGGAGAATAGACACACGGGGCATGAGCGGGGGGTGGGGGGGAGGGAGAGAGACACACGGGGCATGAGCGGGGGATGGGTGGGAGGGATAGAGACACATGGGGCATGAGCAGGAGGTGGGTGGGAGGGGAGAGACACACGGGGCATGAGCAGGGGGTGTGCGTGAGGGATAGAGACACACAGGGCATGAGCAGGGGGTGGGGGGAGGGTAGAGACACACGAGGCATGAGCAGGGGGTGGGTGGGATGGATAGAGACACAAGGGGCATGAGCGGCGGTTGGCTGGGAGGGATAGAGACACACGGGGCATGAGCAGGGGGTGGGGGAGAGATAGAGAAACACGGTGCATGAGCAGGGGGTGGGGGGGAGGGGAACGACACATGGGGCATGAGCGGGGGGTGGGTGGTCGGGATACAGACACACTGGGCATGAGCGGGGGCTGGGTGGGAGGGATAGAGACACACGGGGCATGAGCGGGGGGTGGGTGGGAGGGATAGAGACACACGAGGCTTGAGCGGGGGGTGGGTGGGAGGGATAGAGACACACGGAGCAGGGGGTGAGGGGGAGGGGAGAGACACATGGGCATGAGCGGGGGTGGGTGTTAGGGATAGAGACACACGGGGCATGAGCAGGGGGTGAGCGGGAGGGTAGAGACACACGGGGCATTAGCAGGGGGTGGGGGGAGGGATAGAGACACACAGGGCATGAGCGGGGGTGGGTGGGAGGAAAAGAGACACACAGGGCATGAGCGGGGATGGGTGGTCGGGATAGAGACACACGGGGCATGGGCGGGGGATGGGTGCGAGGTTATAGAGACACACGGGGCATGAGCGGGGGTTGGGTGGGAGGGGAGAGACACACGGGACATGAATGGGGGGGAGAGGGAGGGATAGAAACACACGGGGCATGAGCAGTTAGAGACACACGGGGCATGAGCAGGGGGTGGTTGGGAGGGATAGAGACACACGGGGCATGAGCAGGGGGTGGGGGAGAGATAGAGAAACATGGGGCATGAGCAGGGGGTGGGGAGGAGGGGAACGACACACGGGGCATGAGCGGGGGGTGGGTGGTTGGGATACAGACACACGGGGCATGAGCGGGGGGTGGGTGGGAGGGATAGAGACACACAAGGCTTGAGCGGGGGGTGTGCGGGAGGGATAGAGACACACAAGGCTTGAGCGGGGGGTGTGCGGGAGGGATAGAGACACACAGGGCATGAGCGGGGGTGGGTGGGAGGGATAGAGACACACAGGGCATGAGCGGGGGTGGGTGGGAGGAATAGAGACACACGGGGCATGGGCGGGGGATGGGTGCGAGGTTATAGAGACACACGGGGCATGAGCGGGGGTTGGGTGGGAGGGGAGAGACACACGGGACATGAATGGGGGGGAGAGGGAGGGATAGAGACACACGGGGCATGAGCAGTTAGAGACACACGGGGCATGAGCAGGGGGTGGTTGGGAGGGATAGAGACACACGGGGCATGAGCAGGGGGTGGGGGAGAGATAGAGAAACATGGGGCATGAGCAGGGGGTGGGGAGGAGGGGAACGACACACGGGGCATGAGCGGGGGGTGGGTGGTTGGGATACAGACACACGGGGCATGAGCGGGGGGTGGGTGGGAGGGATAGAGACACACAAGGCTTGAGCGGGGGGTGTGCGGGAGGGATAGAGACACACAAGGCTTGAGCGGGGGGTGTGCGGGTGGGATAGAGACACACAGGGCATGAGCGGGGGTGGGTGGGAGGGATAGAGACACACAGGGCATGAGCGGGGGGTGTGCGGGAGGGATAGAGACACACAGGGCATGAGCGGGGGTGGGTGGGAGGAATAGAGACACACGGGGCATGAGCGGGGATGGGTGGTCGGGATAGAGACACACGGGGCATGGGCGGGGGATGGGTGCGAGGTTATAGAGACACACGGGGCATGAGCGGGGGGTGGGTGGGAGGGATAGAGAAACACGAGGCTTGAGCGGGGGGTGTGCGGGAGGGATAGAGACACACAGGGCATGAGCGGGGGTGGGTGGGAGGGATAGAGACACACAGGGCATGAGCGGGGGTGGGTGGGAGGAATAGAGACACACGGGGCATGAGCAGGGATGGGTGGTCGGGATAGAGACACATGGGGCGTGGGCGGGGGATGGGTGCGAGGTTATAGAGACACATGGGGCATGAGCGGGGGGTGGGTGGGAGGGGAGAGACACACGGGACATGAATGGGGGGGAGAGGGAGGGATAGAGACACACGGGGCATGAGCAGTTAGAGACACACGGGGCATGAGCAGGGGGTGGTTGGGAGGGATAGAGACACAAGGGGCATGAGCAAAGGATGGGTGGGAGGAATAGAGACACATCGGGCATGAGCGGGGGGTGGGTGGGAGGTATAGGGAGTGGGGGGGAGAGACACACGGGGCATGAGCAGAGGGTGGGCGGGAGGGGGAGAAAGACACACGGGGCATGAGCAGGGGGTGGGTGGGAGGTTATAGAGACACACAGTGCATGAGCGGGGGGTGGGTGGGAGGTGTGAGACACACGGGACAAGAGCGGGGGGTGTAAGGGAGGGATAGAGACACACGGGGCATGAGCAGGGGGTGGGTGGGAGGGATAGAGACACACGGGGCATGAGCAGGGGGGTGGGCGGGAGGGGGCGAGGCACACAGGGCATGAGCAAGGGGTGGGTCGGAGGGGAGAGACACACGAGGCATGAGCAGGGGGTGGAGGGAGGGGAGAGACACACGGGGCATGAGCAGTTGGTGGGAGGGATAGAGACACACAGGGCATGAGCGGAGGGTGGGTGGGAGGGATAGAGACACACGGGGCATGAGTTGAGGGTGGGTGGGAGAGATAGAGACACACGGGGCATGAGCTGAGGGTGGGTGGGAGGGATAGAGACACACGGGGCATAAGCCGTGTGTGGGCGGGAGGGATAGAGACACACGGGGCATGGACAGGGGCAGGGGTTGGGGGGAGGCGAGAGACACATGAGGCATGAGCGGGGGGTGGCCGGGAGGGGATAGAGACACACAGGGCGTGAGCCGGGTGTGGGCGGGAGGGATAGAGACACACGGGGCATGGGCAGGGGGTGGGCGGGAGGGATAGAGACACACGGGGCATGGGCAGGGGGTGGGGTGGAGGGGAGAGACACACGGGGTATAAGCCGGGTGTGGGCGGGAGGGATAGAGACACACAGGACATGAGTGGGGGGTGGGTGGGAGGGATAGAGATACAAGGGGCATGAGCAGGGGGTGGGGGGAGGGATAGAGACACACGGGACATGAGCGGGGGGTGGGTGGGATGGATAGAGACACACGGCACTTGGGCGGGGGGTGGGTGGGAGGGATAGAGACACACGGCGCATGAGCGGGTGGTGGGTGGGAGGGGAGAGACACATGGGACATGATGGGGGGGTGGGTGGGATTGATAGAGACACACGGGGCATGTGCCGGGGGTGGGTGGGAGGCTTTAGAGACAAACGGGGCATGAGCAGGGGGTGGGGGGAGGGGAGAGACACACAGGGCATGAGCGGGGGGTAGGCAGGAGGGGATAGACACACGGGGCATGAGCGGTGGGGGTGGGAGGGATAGACATGAGACATGAGCGGGGGCAGGTTGGGCGGGTATTAGCGACAAACGGGGCATGAGCAGGGGGTGGGGTGGAGGGGAGAGACACACGGGGCATGAGCGGAGGGTGGGCGGGAGGGGTTAGACACACGGGGCATGAGGGGGGGTGGGAGTCATATAGAGACACACAGGACATGAGCGGGGGGTGGGTGGGAGGGATAGAGACACATGGGGCATGAGCAGGGGGTGGGCGGGAGGGGGAGAGACACACGGGGCATGAGCGGGGGGTGGGCGGGAGGGGGAGAGACACACGGGGAATGAGTGGGGGGTGGGCGGGAGGGGGAGAGACACACGGGGCTTGAGCGGGGGGTGGGCGGGAGAGGAAGAGACACACGGGGCGTGAGCGGGGGGTGGGTGCGAGGGATAGAGACACACAGGGCATGAGCGGTGGGTGGGTGGGAGGGATAGAGACACACAGGGCATGAGGGGGGGTGGGCGGGAGGGATAGAGACACATGGGGCATGAGCGGGGGATGGGGGGAGAGAGACACACGGGCATGAGCAGGGGGTGGGGGGAGATACACACGGGCATGAGCGGGGGGTGGGTGGGAGGGATAGAGACACACGGGGCATGAGCGGGGGTGGGTGGGAGGGATAGAGACACACGGGGCATGAGCAGGGGGTGGGGGGAGGGAGAGAGACACACAGGGCATGAGCAGGGGGTGGGGGGTGGGGAGAGACACACGAGGAATGAGCAGGGGGTGGGTGGGAGGGATAGTGGCACACAGGGAATGAGCGGAGGGTGGGTGGGAGGGATAGAGATTCACAGGACATGAGCGGGGGGTGGGTGGGAGGGATAGAGACACGGGGCATGAGCAGAGGGTGGGCGGGAGGGGGAGAGACACACGGGGCATGAGCGGGGGGTGGGCAGGAGGTTGAGAGACACACGGGACATGAGCGGGGTGTGGGCGGGAGGGGGAGAGACACATGGGGCATGAGCGGTTGGTGGGTAGGAGGGATAGAGACACACGGGGCATGAGCGGGGGGTGGGTGGGAGGGGGAGAGACACAAGGGGCATGAGTGGGGGGTGGGCGGGAGCTGGATAGACACACGGGGCTTGAGCGGGGGGTCGGCAGGAGGGGGAGTGACACACGGGGCATGAGCGGGGGATGGGCGGGTGGGGGAGAGACACACGGGGCATGAGCAGGGGGTGGAGGGAGGGATATCGACACACGGGACATTAGCAGGGGCTGGGTGGGAGGGGAGAGACAAACGGGGCATGAGCGGGGGGTGGGTGGGAGGGATAGAGACACACGGGGCATGAGGGGGGGTTGGTGGGTGGGATAGAGACACACGGGGCATGAGCAGGGGATGGGTGGGAGGGTTAGAGACACACGGGGCATGAGCGTGGGGGTGGGTGGGAGATATAGAGACACACGAGGCATGAGCAGTGGGTGGGTGGGAGGGATAGAGACACACAGGACATGAGCGGGGGGGTGGGTGGGAGGGATAGAGACACACGGGGCATGAGCGGGGGGTGGGTGGGAGGGATAGAGACACACGGGGCATGAGCGGGTGGTGGGTGGAAGGGGAGAGACACACAGGGCATGAGAAGGGTGTAGGTGGGAGGGATAGGGACACATGGGGCATGAGAGGGGGTGGGAGGGAGGGGAGAGACACACGGGGCATGAGCAGGGGGTGGGCAGGAGGGGAGAGACACAAGGGGCTTGAGCGGGAGGTGGGCGGGTGGGGGAGAGACACACGGGGCATGAGCAGGGTCTGGGCGGGAGGGGGAGAGACACATGGGGCATGAGCAGGGGGTGGGTGGGAGGGGGGGAGACACACGGGGCATGAGTAGGGGGTGGGTGGGAGGGGAGAGTGTCATGATGCCTACCCCCGGAGCACCAGGCCAGGCCCAGCACCCCCGGGAGCAGGCATCACGCCCCTGGGTAAAAGCCCAGCTGCCCTTTATAGGGGCTCTTTGGACTCTGTCCTGGCGCCGTTGGCGCCAGGCTCATGTTGGACATCAGTCCTTGCGCCATAGGCGCCAGGCTCATAAAGGGAAGTGTTTGGTGCACTTACCTGAAGCAGACCATGTTGCACACTCACCTGATGCAGACCATGCTGCATGAAGAACCAAGCCAAATGAGGCTTAGGAGGGACTATTTTTCTGAAGGAACTATTTTGTTACTTGGGTGGGGCTGTGGAAGAATACTCACCTGGAACTTCTTCCAAGGCTATTTAAGCCACACCCGGACAGCCACACGTGCTTCGCGTTGTTCTGCATCCCAGCAGCTGAACGCTCACCGTGTCTGCTCCTGCACCTGGACTCCAGCCACGCCCGCCTCGAACCTGGAACACCTGTAAGGGAATAAGAGAAGAGAAAGGTGAAAACCAAGAACTATTTCAACCTTCTTACCTGCATCCGGAATCTTCACGCCAGCATTCCTGAAGGAAGACTTCCATTTAAAAGCACTGCGTTGCTCGCTGCAGCGCCGCGCTTCACTCACCTGTTCCCGAGACGCTGCCCGGCTCCATCGCGGCTCTCAGTGCCGGTCGCCACATCTCTGCACCGCACCTAAGGGAGAGAAGAAGAGACAAAAGGTGAGCAAGGGAACACAAGAGGAAAGCCGGATTTTCAGCTATATTACTTACCGGCTATTCTTGGTGAGCCATTCCACTTCTCGGGTCGGCGTCACATCTCTGGCAGGTACCGCACCCCGGCCCCTATGGGGAAAGGACAAAAGACATTACTGGGGAATTATAAAGACATTTAGAGGGGTCGCCCTCATCACTGACTCACCTGATTTTACCCCGGCAATTTAACCCCTCAACGCATCGCCTTTGTTCTTCACCTGAAATAAAGGACCAAAAAAAGACAACATAAAAGGAGGCTCACACTTGAACTTTTGCATCTTCATACTTACGGCGTATCGCTCAGTAAAGTCAAGTGGATTTGCCAGCGCCATTCTGAAAACCAGTGAAGTAACTGGACGAACGCGCGCCCCTGCACCAGAAGCAGGATGGAGAGTTCATCCTTCCAAACCATAAGGTGAGCTTAAACCGGGGGTTTTGGAGGAAGTCAGAGGAAAACGAAGGGGGAAAGGGGGGAGCAAGCACATTATTCAGCAGACAGTTAATCCCCTTTCTCATCTGCAGAAGGATATTCCTACGGGCCAGACAAGCAAGATTTGGGGGTCTGTTCAATCGGTGGTCTGAATTCTGCGCATCACGCTTGAAGAGGCCACAGCAACCCAGACCAGACCAGTGCCTCCGTGGGAGCCAGGTGAGCGTTATAGAACACAAAGCCTTCCTACAAATTCCCACCCAGGCGCTATGGAAACTTCCGACACAGACCAGTTGGCCCAACTACTGGGGGAATTACGGGCCGAAGTACACGCCGCTCGTCAAGAGACTAATGCTCTCAGGAGGGAAGTGATTGTAACAAAGGAAAGAGCTGATGACCTGGCTAGACAGCTTTTTCAAGGTCAAGCTGGACAAACTCCTTTACCCGGTTCCGGAGGGAACCCCGCTCCTGTGCTTTCCAGTAACCCGTTGCAGATTAATCTACCTGGAAACATGCCGCTGGCCCCACCCGAATGCTTTGCTGGGGACCCCAAACGATTCGCCGTATTCATGAATCAGTGTCGTTTGCATTTCTTGTGCAGACCTGGGGCCTTCCCTAATGACCAGACCAAGGTAGCCTTTGTATTGTCATATCTCAGCGGCAGTGCTGCCGATTGGTCAGTTCCACTGGTAACTCAAGATGACCCGATTCTTTGTGATTTTCAAAGATTTCAAGCAAGCATGGAAAGGTTATTTGCTCGTCACTCCCAGGGGCAGGCTCTAGATGACAAACTTCTATCTCTGCAACAGGGCAATCAAGACCTCCTTTCCTACATTGCAACCTTTAATAGACTAATTGTGGAAACTGGGTGGCCAGAGGATAAAGGAATCATGTTATTTTATCGAGGTCTACGCTGAGAATTTAAAGATGTCCTGGCCCAAGTTGTAAATCTGCCCAAGAGTGCTCTGAACATATAGACTTAGTGGTCCAATTGGATCACAGACTGCAAAACAGAAAAGCAGATCGGTCCAAGTTTGAGACCCGGGTGTTAGTCAAGACCCACGCTAACCTCAAGGGGGTTGAAGCCTCAGAGCCAATGCAAATCGGAGGAGTTAAAGGACCTTTAACGCAAAAGGAACGTGAAAGAAGACAGCAGATGCACGTATGTCTTTATTGTGGATCCTCTGGACACTTTCTACGAGATTGCCCGGCAATGCCGCCCAGGAAGGTGGTAGGAGCCGCTGAAAAAATCCATGAAACGTCTGTATCGGGAAACAACCCCACCCGACAAGCGTAGGGGTCCGCTTGCCGAGCTTGAAAACGAACTCTCAGACCTCGCATTTCACCGTGCCAATGGTCCTCGTAGATCCGGAACAGCCTAAGCGGTTGCATGCAATAAAGGCATACATCGATAGTGGGGCTATAGGAAACTACGTGGATCGTGAATTGGTCTCCAGGATTAACCTCCCCCTGCATCCTAAAACCAGCAAAGATGTCATCATCACAGTCGATGGAACCGAAATTGCCTCGGGACCGGTAACACATTCCACAGCTGAGGTAACACTTGTAGGTCCGGACGGCCATCGGGAGGCAGTTGTGTTTGATGTAATCAAGGCTCCACAGTTTCAGGTTATACTCGGAATCCCTTGGTTAGAGACACATAATCCTCGAATTGATTGGCGAGCAAAGATAATAACCTTTCCAGAGTGTGCACGAACCTGCTACCCTGAAAATCTGAAGGTCAGTCTAGCATCAGTAACCTCTGTCTCCATGCAACTACCTCCGGAATACCAAGACTTCCAGGACGTCTTCCAAAAGGAACAGGCCAACACGTTACCTCCTCACAGATCGTACGATTGCCAAATCGATCTGGTGCCCGGTGCACAACCCCCTTGTAGCAGGATTTATGCCCTTACTGAGCCAGAGAATCTGCATTTGAGACAATATTTAGACCAATACCTAGACAATGGTTTCATTCGCCCGTCAAAGTCTCCGGCACCGTCTGCTTTGTTCTTTGTGTCAAAAAAAGAAGGCGACCTTAGAACTTGTATCGATTACCGCGCATTGAACCAGATAACTGTTAAAAATCGTTACCCTCTGCCTTTGATCCCTGAACTCCTTGACCAGGTGAAGGACGCTTGCATATACACCAAGTTAGATCTCCGGGGGGCTTATCATCTGGTACGAGTTAAAGAAGGCGACGAATGGAAAACGGCCTTCCGTACAAAATATGGACTATTCGAATACCAGGTGATGCCTTTCGGGTTGTGCAATGCGCCTGCTGCCTTCCAATTCTTCATGAACGATGTCCTTCGGGAACTCATCGACGTCTGTGTTGTCGTGTATATCGATGACATTCTGGTGTACTCCTCTTCGGAATCTGATCACATAAAACATGTCAGGGCTGTCCTTGAGAAATTGCTCCAGCACAAACTGTTTGCAAAGCTGGAAAAATGCGTTTTCCATACCACCGAGGTTGAATTTCTTGGATTCATCCTGACACCTAAAGGGGTCTGAATGGACTCACAGAAAGTGGATGCCATCCTCAAATGGCCATCACCTAGTTTGGTGAAAGGTGTCCAAAGCATGCTTGGTTTTGCCAATTTTTATCGCAGGTTTATCCCAGAATTTTCACGGGTGGTGCAACCCATCACTGCACTCTTGCGGAAGAATAAACGTTTTGAATGGACAGAGGAAGCTGAACAGGCCTTTCAGGAATTAAAAGCTAAATTTACGTCTGCACCTATTTTGAAACATCTGCGTCCTGATCTCCCATATATAGTCGAAACCGATGCATCCAGCTTAGCCATGGGAGCTGTCCTGTCTCAGAGAGACCCCGAAACCAACCAACTGCACCCCATAGCATTTTGATCCAGAAAGTTCTCGCCGCCGGAGATAAATTATGCAATCACCGATAAGGAATAATTAGCCATTAATTCTGCCTTTAAGGCTTGGCGGCATTATCTTCTTGGCGCCAGGCATACCATCACCGTGATCACTGATCACCGAAATTTACAATATTTAAAAAATGCCGAGGCTCAGTCTTCACGACAGCTCCGATGGGCTTTATTCTTTGCTGAATTCGATTTTGTAATCACCTACCGTCCTGGCTGTAAGAATGGCAAAGCGGACGCGCTAACTCGAATTGGAATGGGAGAAATGGACATAAACTCAGAACCTGTGCCGATAATTCCCGAACAAAGACTCTTGGGGATAACCACTTTACAAACCCTTAAAGACATTATATATTCAAGCACGGGTAAAACTATTCCTGGACTCTTCAGCCTTGCAGGATTGGATCAAAAGGGGGTCTGCCTTTCCAATCAACGATGGCTTACCTTACTTCCAAGGACGTTTATTTTTGCCAGAAAAGGAATTGCAAGAACTGGTTATTTCCCGTCATCACGATACTCTGATGGAAGGACATCCTGGCATTGCCAAAACAGAGGAAAAATTTAAATGACAATTCTGGTGGCCGTTCTGGCGAAAGGATATTAAATCTTTCGTGATGTTCTGTGGAGTTTGCGCCCAAAACAAAGGTCAAAAACCAAAATTCGCCGGTCTTCTTCAACCCTTAGACATTCCACCAGCACCTTGGCACACCTTGTTACTAGATTTTATCACTGACCTGCCCTCTTGTAATGGATACAATACTATTCTGGTTGTGGTGGATTTATTTTCCAAGATGGCCCATTTTATTCCGTTGAAAGGATTACCTTCAGCTTTTGTTCTTGCGATGGAATTCCTCGAAAATGTCATCCGTCTGCATGGATTCCCCTCCATACTAATCTCCGATCGGGGAAGACAGTTCATTTCTCGTTTTTGGAAAAAGTGTTGTCAACTGGCACAAATCGACGTAAGACTCTCAACCAGTCACCACCCACAGACCGATGGTCAGACGGAGAGAACGAACCAGACCCTTGAACAATATCTACGATGTATGTTGCACCAATCGGAGGGTAATTGGAAGGACATTTTATGGGTGCCTGAATATGCATACAATAACTCGATACACTCTGGAACTGGTCAGAGCCCCTTTTATACCCTATATGGACATCACCCTCGTACTTCAGACCTGGACTCACCTTTGAGCCTCGAAATGCCCGCAGTCGACCATTTGCATTCTACGATTACTCAAGCCTTCAAGGATGCTACTGCACACTTACAACATGCGAAAGAGAAATACAAAAAGAATGCAGATCTGCATCGCAAGGAGGCGCCTCTATACCAAATAGGGGATCAAGTATGGTTGGCTACCAAACACTTATCACTCAAGGGACCTCAGACTTTTAATCCAAGGTATTTAGGCCCTTACTCGATCAAAGCTATAATTAACCCAGTGGCAGTCAAGCTAGATCTACCAGCTAACATGCGGATTCATCCCGTCTTTCATGTGTCGCTTTTGAAACCAGTGCAACCAGGAACCAGATTAATAAAGCCACCAGAACCAATCCAGATAGATGGGGAGCCTGAATTCAAGGTGAAGAACATTTTGGACTCTAAGATCTCAAAATCAAAACTTTTCTATCCAACTGATTGGAAGGGGTACGGGCCTCAGGAAAGATCTTGGGAACCCAGCGACCACGTACATGCACCTCGGCTAGTAAAAAGATTCCATCGGAATTTCCCGAACAAACCGAAACCTCCTGGGGAAAAGGCCTTGAGAGGGGCCTTGGGGGGGAGTGCTGTCATGATGCCTACCCCCGGAGCACCAGGCCAGGCCCAGCACCCCAGGGAGCAGGCATCACGCCCCCGGGTAAAAGCTCAGCGGCCCTTTATAGGGGCTCTTTGGACTCTGTCCTGACGCCGTTGGCACCAGGCTCATGTTGGACATCAGTCCTGGCGCCATAGGCACCAGGCTCATAAAGGGAAGTGTTTGGTGCACTTACCTGAAGCAGACCATGTTGCACACTCACCTGATGCAGACCATGCTGCATGAAGAACCAAGCCAAATGAGGCTTAGGAGGGACTATTTTTCTGAAGGAACTATTTTGTTACTTGGGTGGGGCTGTGGAAGAATACTCACCTGGAACTTCTTCCAAGGCTATTTAAGCCACACCCGGACAGCCACACGTGCTTCGCGTTGTTTTGCATCCCAGCAGCTGAACGCTCACCGTGTCTGCTCCTGCACCTGGACTCGAGCCACGGCCGCCTCGAACCTGGAACACCTGTAAGGGAATAAGAGAAGAGAAAGGTGAAAACCAAGAACTATTTCAACCTTCTTACCTGCATCCGGAATCTTCACGCCAGCATTCCTGAAGGAAGACTTCCATTTTAAAGCACTGCGTTGCTCGCTGCAGCGCCGCGCTTCACTCACTTGTTCCCGAGACGCCGCCCGGCTCCATCGCGGCTCTCAGTGCCGGTCGCCACATCTCTGCACCGCACCTAAGGGAGAGAAGAAGAGACAAAAGGTGAGCGAGGGAACACAAGAGGAAAGCCGGATTTTCAGCCATATTACTTACCGGCTATTCTTGGTGAGCCATTCCACATCTCGGGTCGGCGTCACATCTCTGGCAGGTACCGCACCCCGGCCCCTATGGGGAAAGGACAAAAGACATTACTGGGGAATTATAAAGACATTTAGAGGGGTCGCCCTCATCACTGACTCACCTGATTTTACCCCGGCAATTTAACCCCTCAACGCATCGCCTTTGTTCTGCACCTGAAATAAAGGACAAAAAAAGACAACATAAAAGGAGGCTCACACTTGAACTTTTGCATCTTCATACTTACGGCGTATCGCTCAGTAAAGTCAAGTGGATTTGCCAGCGCCATTCGGAAAACCAGTGAAGTAACTGGACGAACGCACGCCCCTGCACCAGAAGCAGGATGGAGAGTTTATCCTTCCAAACCATAAGGTGAGCTTAAACCGGGGGTTTTGGAGGAAGTCAGAGGAGAACGAAGGGGGAAAGAGGGGAGCAAGCACATTATTCAGCAGACAGTTAATCCCCTTTCTCATCTGCAGAAGGATATTCCTACGGGCCAGACAAGCAAGATTTGGGGGTCCTGTTCAATCGGTGGTCCGAATTCTGCGCATCACGCTTGAAGAGGCCACAGCAACCCAGACCAGACCAGCGCCTCCGTGGGAGCCAGGGGAGCGTTACAGAGAGACACACGGGCATGAGCAGGGGGTGGGTGGGAGGGATAGAGACACACGGGGCATGAGCAGGGGGTGGGTGGGAGGGATAGAGACACACTGGGCATGAGCAGGGGGTGTGGCGGAGGGGAGAGACAAACGGGACATGAGCGGGGGTGGGTGGGAGGGAGAGAGACATACGGGGCATGAGTAGGGTGTGGGGGGAGGGGAGAGACACACTGGGCATGAGCGGGGGTGGGTGGGAGGGATAGAGACACAAGGGGCATGAGCAGTGGATGGGCGGGAGGGGGAGAGACACACGGGGAATGATAGGGGGTGGGCGGGAGGGGAAGAGACACACGGGGCATGAGTGGGGGGAGGGCGGGAGGGGTTCGACACATGGGGCGTGAGCGGGGGGTGGGCGTGAGGGGGAGAGACACACGGGGCTTGAGCGGTGGGTGGGCGGGAGGGATAGAGACACACAGGGCATGAGCGGGGGGTGGGTGGGAGGGGAGAGACACACAGGGCATGAGCGGGGGGTGGTTGGGAGGGATAGAGACACACGGGGCATGAGCGGTGGGTGGAGGGGAGAGACACACGGGGCATGAGTAGGGGTTGGGGGGAGGGAAGAGACACACGGGGCATGAGCGGGGGGTGGGTGGGAGGGATAGAGACACACGGGGCATGACTGGGGGTGGGTGGGAGGGATAGAGACACACAGGGCATGAACGGGGGTGGGGGGAGCGGAGAGACACACGGGGCATGAGCGCGGGGTGAGTGGGAGGGGAGAGACACACAGGGCATGAGCGGGGGGTGGGTGGGAGGGGAGAGACACACGGGGCATGAGCGGAATGTGGGAGGGAGGGGAGAGACACACGGGGCATGAGCGGGGGTGGAAGGGAGGGGAGAGACACACGGGGCTTGAGAGGGGGTGGGGGGAGGGAGAGAGACACATGGGGCATGAGCAGGGGGTGGGGGGAGGGGAGAGACACACGGGGCAGGAGCGGGGGGTGGGTGGGAGGGATAGAGACACACGGGGCATGAGCGCGGGGTGGGTGGGAGGAGAGAGACACATGGGGCATGAGCGGGTGGTGGGTGGGAGGGATAGAGACACACGGGGCATGAGCAGGGGTGGGTGGGAGGGGAGAGACACACGGGGCATGAGCAGGGGGTGGGTGGGAGGGATAGAGACACACGGGGCATGAGCGGGGGGTGGGTGGGAGGGATAGAGACACACTGGGCAGGAGCAGTGGGTGGGTGGGAGGTATAGGGGCATGAACGGGGGGTGGGTGGGAGGGATAGAGACACATGGGGCATGAGCGGGGGGTGGGTGGGAGGGATAGAGACACACGGGGCATGAGAGGGTTGTGGGTGGGAGGGATAGGGACACACTGGGAATAAGCGGGGGTGGGTGGGAGGCATAGGGGCATGAGCGGGGGGTGGGTGGGAGGGATAGAGACACACGGGGCATGAGCGGGTTGTGGGTGGGAGGGATAGGGACACACTGGGCATGAGCGGGGGGTGGGTGGGAGGCATAGGGGCATGAGTGGGGATTGGAGGGGGATGGGAGAGACACACAGTGCATGAGCGGGGGGTGGGTGGGAGGGATAGAGGCACACTGGGCATGAGCGGGGGGTGGGTGGGAGGGATAGAGACACACGGGGCATGAGCGGAGGGTGGGTGGGAGGGATAGAGACACACGGGGCATGAGCGGGGGGTAGGTGGGAGGGATAGAGACACACGGGGCATGAGCGCGGGGTGGGTTGGAGGGGAGAGACACACGGGGCAAGAGCCGGGGTTGGGTGGGAGGGATAGAGACACACAGGGCATGAGCGGGGGGTGGGTGGGAGGGATAGAGACACACGGGGCATGAGCGGGGGGTGGAGGGGAGAGACACACGGGGCATGAGTAGGGGGCGGGGGGAGGGGAGAGACACACGGGGAATGAGCGGGGGATGGGCGGGAGGGATAGAGACACACGGGGCATGACCGGGGGATGGGTGGTAGGGATAGAGACACACGGGGCATGAGCAGGGGGTGGGTGGGAGGGATAGAGACAGATGGGGCATGAGTGGGGGTGGGTGGGAGGGATATAGACACATGGGGCGTGAGCGGGGGGCTGGTGGTTTGGTATAGGGGCATGAGCGGGGTGTGGGTGGGAGGTATAGAGGCATGAGCGTGGGTGGGTGGGAGGCATAGAGACACACTGGGCATGAACAGGGGTGGGGGGGAGGGGAGAGACACACGGGGCATGAGTGGGGGGTGGGTGGGAGGGGAGAGACACACGAGGCATGAGCAAGACGGGTGGGGGGAGGGGAGAGACACACGGGTCATGAGCGGGGGGTGGGAGGTAGGGGAGAGACACATGGGGCATGAGCGGGGGTGGGGGGAGGTTCAGAGACAGACGGGGCATGAGTGGGGGGTGGGCAGGAGGGGAGAGACACACGAGGCATGAGCAGGGGGTGGTGGGGAGGGGAGAGACACACGGGGCATGAGCGGGGGGGTGGGAGGGAGGGGAGAGACACACTCGGCATGAGCGGGGGGTGGGAGGGAGGGGAGAGACACACGGGGCATGAGCGGGGCCGGGAGGGAGGGGAGAGACACCCGGGGCTTGAGAAGGGGTGGGGGGAGGGAGAGAGACACATGGGGCATGAGCGGGGGGTGGGTGGGAGGGATAGAGACACACTGGGCAGGAGCAGTGGGTGGGTGGGAGGGATAGGGGCATGAACGGGGGTGGGTGGGAGGGATAGAGACACATAGGGCGTGAGCGGGGGGTGGGTGGGAGGGATAGAGACACACGGGGCATGAGAGGGTTGTGGGTGGGAGGGATAGGGACACACTGGGAATAAGCGGGGGTGGGTGGGAGGCATAGGGGCATGAGCGGGGGGTGGGTGGGAGGGATAGAGACACACGGGGCATGAGCGGGTTGTGGGTGGGAGGGATAGGGACACACTGGGCATGAGCGGGGGGTGGGTGGAAGGCATAGGGGCATGAGTGGGGGTTGGAGGGGGATGGGAGAGACACACAGTGCATGAGCGGGGGGTGGGTGGGAGGGATAGAGGCACACTGGGCATGAGCGGGGGGTGGGTGGGAGGGATAGAGACACACGGGACATGAGCGGAGGGTGGGTGGGAGGGATAGAGACACACGGGGCATGAGCGGGGGGTAGGTGGGAGGGATAGAGACACACGGGGCATGGGCGCGGGGTGGGTTGGAGGGGAGAGACACACGGGGCAAGAGCCGGGGTTGGGTGGGAGGGATAGAGACACACAGGGCATGAGCGGGGGGTGGGTGGGAGGGATAGAGACACACAGGGCATGAGCGGGGGGTGGGGGCGAGGGGAGAGACACACGAGGCATGAGCAGGGGGTGGAGGGAGGGGAGAGACTCACGAGGCAGGTGCGGGGGGTGGGTGGGAGGGATAGGGGCATGAGCGGGGGGTGGGTTGGAGGGATAGAGACACACGAGGCATGAGCGGGGGTGGGTGGGAGGGGCGAGACACATGGGGCATGAGCAGGGGGTGGGAGGGGAGGGGAGAGACACACAGGGCATGAGCGGGGGGTGGGTGGCAGGGATAGAGACACACAGGGCATGATCGGGGGGTGGGTGGTAGGGATAGAGACACACGGGGCATGAGTGGGGGTGGGTGGGAGGGATAGAGACACACGGGGCATGAGCGGGGGTGGGTGGGAGGGATATAGACACACGGGGCGTGAGCGGGGGGTGGGTGGGAGGGATAGGGGCAAGAGCGGGGTGTGGGTGGGAGGTATAGAGGCATGAGCGGGGTATGAGCGGGGGTGGGTGGGATTTGAGAGACACACGGGGCATGAGCAGGGGGTGGGAGGGGAGAGACACACGGGGCATGAGCAGGGGGTGGGTGGGAATTGAGAGACACACAGGGCATGAGCGGGGGGTGGTTAGGAGGGATAGAGACACACGGGGCATGACCGGGGGATGGGTGGTAGGGATAGAGACACACGGGGCATGAGCAGGGGGTGGGTGGGAGGGATAGAGACAGATGGGGCATGAGTGGGGGTGGGTGGGAGGGATATAGACACATGGGGCGTGAGCGGGGGGCTGGTGGTTTGGGATAGGGGCATGAGCGGGGTGTGGGTGGGAGGTATAGAGGCATGAGCGTGGGTGGGTGTGAGGCATAGAGACACACTGGGCATGAACAGGGGTGGGGGGGAGGGGAGAGACACACGGGGCATGAGTGGGGGGTGGGTGGGAGGGGAGAGACACACGAGGCATGAGCAAGACGGGTGGGGGGAGGGGAGAGACACACGGGTCATGAGCGGGGGGTGGGAGGTAGGGGAGAGACACATGGGGCATGAGCGGGGGTGGGGGGGAGGTTCAGAGACACACGGGGCATGAGTGGGGGGTGGGCAGGAGGGGAGAGACACACGAGGCATGAGCAGGGGGGTGGTGGGGAGGGGAGAGACACACGGGGCATGAGCGGGGGGTGGGAGGGAGGGGAGAGACACACTGGGCATGAGTGGGGGGTGGGAGGGAGGGGAGAGACACACGGGGCATGAGCGGGGCCGGGAGGGAGGGGAGAGACACCCGGGGCTTGAGAAGGGGTGGGGGGAGGGAGAGAGACACATGGGGCATGAGCAGGGGGTGGGGGGAGGGGAGAGACACACGGGGCATGAGCGGGGGGTGGGTGGGAGGGAGAGAGACACACGGGGCAGGAGCGGGGGGTGGGTGGGAGGGATAGAGACACACGGGGCATGAGCGGGGGTGGGTGGGTGGGAGGGGAGAGACACATGGGGCATGAGCGGGGGGTGGGTGGGAGGGATAGAGACACACGGGGCATGAGCGGGGGTGGGTGGGAGGGGAGAGACACATGGGGCATGAGCGGGGGGTGGGTGGGAGGGATAGAGAATCACGGGGCATGAGCGGGGGGTGGGTGGGAGGGGAGAGACACACGGGGCGTGAGCAGGGGGTGGGTGGGAGGGATAGAGACACACGGGGCATGAGCGGGGGGTTGGTGGGAGGGATAGAGACACACGGGGCATGAGCGGGGGGTGGGTGGGAGTTTAGAGACAAACGAGGCATGAGCAAGATGGGTGGGGGGAGGGGAGAGACACACGGGGCATGAGCGGGGGGTGGGAGGGAGGGGAGAGGCACACAGGGCATGAGCTGGGGTGGGGGGTGAGAGACACACGGGGCATGAGTGGGGGGTGGGCAGGAACGGAGAGACACACGAGGCATGAGCAGGGGGGTGGTGGGGAGGGGAGAGACACACGGGGCATGAGCGGGGGGTGGGAGGGAGGGGAGAGACACACGGGGCATGAGCGGGGCCGGGAGGGAGGGGAGAGACACACGGGGCTTGAGAGGGGGTGGGGGGAGGGAGAGAGACACATGGGGCATGAGCAGGGGGTGGGGGAAGGGAGAGACACACAGGGCAGGAGCGGGGGGTGGGTGGGAGGGATAGAGACACACGGTGCAGGAGCGGGGGGTGGGTGGGAGGGATAGAGACACACAGGGCATGAGCAGGGGGTGGGTGGGAGGGATAGAGACACACGGGGCATGAGCGGGGGGTTGGTGGGAGGGATAGAGACACACGGGGCATGAGCGGGGGGTGGGTGGGAGGGATAGAGACACACGGGGCATGAGCAGGGGGTGGGTGGGAGGGATATATACACATGGGGCATGAGCGGGGGGTGGGTGGGAGGGATAGAGACACATTGGGCATGAGCAGGGGGTGGGTGGGAGGGATAGGGGCATGAGCGGGGGGTGGGTGGGAGGTCTAGAGACACACGGGGCATGAGCGGCCGGTGGAGGGGGAGGGGAGAGACACACAGGGCATGAGCGGTGGTGGGTGGGAGTTATAGAGACACACGGGGTATGAGCAGGGGGTGGGTGGGAGGGGAGAGACACACGGGGCATGAGCAGGGGGTTGGTGGGAGGGATAGAGGCATTAGCGGGGGTGGGTGGGAGGGATAGAGACACACGGGGCATGAACGGGGGTGGAGGGAGGGGAGAGACACACAGGGCGTGAGCGGCGGTGGGTTGGAGGGATAGGGGCATGAGCGGGGTTTGGATGGGTGAAATAGAGGCATGAGCGGGGGGTGGGTGGGAGGGATAGAGACACACGGGGCATGAGCGGGGCCGGGAGGGAGGGGAGAGACACACAGGGCTTGAGAGGGGGTGGGGGGAGGGAGGGAGACACATGGGGTATGAGCAGGGGGTGGGGGGAGGGGAGAGACACATGGGGCATGAGCGGGGGGTGGGTGGGAGGGATAGAGACAAACGGGGCATGAGCGGGGGTGGGAGGGAGGGGAGAGACACACGGGGCATGAGAGGGGGTGGGGGAGGGAGAGAGACACACGGGGCATAAGCAGGGGGTGGGGGGAGGGGAGAGACACACGGGGCATGAGCGGGGGATGGGTGGGAGGGATAGACACACGGGGCAGGAGCGGGGGGTGGGTGGGAGGGATAGAGACACACGGGGCATGAGCGGGGGGTGGGTGGGAGGGGAGAGACACACGGGGCATGAGCGGGGGGTGGGTTGGAGGGATGGAGACACACGGAGCATGAGAGGGGGGTGAGTGGGAGGGGAGAGACACACAGTGCATGAACGGGGGGTAGGAGGGAGGGGGGAGACACACGGGGCATGAGCGGGGGTGGGTGCGAGGGATAGAGACACACGGGGCATGAGCGGGGGGTGGGTGGGAGGGATAGGGGCATGAGCGGGTGGTGGGTGGGATGGATAGAGACACACGGGGCATGAGCGGGGGTGGGTTGGAGGGGAGAGACACACAGGGCATGAGCAGGGGGTGGGTGGGAGGGATAGAGACACACGGGCATGAGCGGGGGGTGGGTGGGAGTTATAGAGATACACAGGGCATGAGCGGTGGGTGGGTGGGAGGGATAGAGACACACGGGCCATGAGCGGAGGATGGGTGGGAGGGATAGAGACTCACGGGGCATGAGCGGGGGTGGGTGGGAGGGATAGAATAGAGACACACTGGGCATGAGCGGGGGGTGTGTGGGAGGGATAGAGACACACTGGGCATGAGCGGGGGTGGAGGGGGAGGGGAGAGACACATGGGGCATGAGCGGGGGGCATGAGCGGGGGGTAGGTGTGAGGGATAGAGACACACAGTGCATGAGCGGGGGGTGGGTGGGAGGGATAGAGACACACGAGGCATGAGCAGGGGGTGGGTGGGAGGGATAGAGACACACGGGGCATGAGCGGGGGATGGGTGGGAGGGATAGAGACACACGGGGCATGAGCGGGGGGTAGGTGGGAGGGATAGAGACACACGGGGCCTGAGCAGGGGGTGGGTGGGAGGGATAGAGACACATGGGGCCTGAGCGGAGGGTGGGTGGGAGGGATAGAGACACACGGGGCATGAGCGGGGGGTAGGTGGGAGGGATAAAGACACACGGTGCATGAGCGCGGGGTGGGTTGGAGGGGAGAGACACACGGGGCGTGAGCCGGGGGTGGGTGGGAGTGTTAGAGATACACGGGGCATGAGCGGGGGGTGGGTGGGAGGGATAGAGACACACGAGGCATGAGCAGGGGATGGGTGGGAAGGATAGAGACACATGGGGCATGAGCGGGGGGTGGGGCGAGAGGAGAGACACACAAGGCATGAGCAGGGGGTGGGGGGAGGGGAGAGACACACGAGGCAGGAGCGGGAGGTGGGTGGGAGGGATAGGGGCATGAGCGGGGTGTGGGTGGGAGGGATAGAGACACACAGGGCATGAGCGGGGGTGGGTGGGAGTAGAGAGACACACGGGGCATAAGCAGGGGGTGGGAGGGGAGAGACACATGGGGCATGAGCAGGGGGTGGGTGGGAGAGGAGAGACACTCAGGGCATGAGCGTGGGGTGGTTGGGAGGGATAGAGACACACAGGGCTTGAGCGGGGGGTGGAGGGGAGAGACACACGGGGCATGAGTAGGGGGTGGGGGGGAGGGGAGAGACACACGGGGCATGAGCGGGGTGTGGGTGGGAGGGATAGAGACACACGGGGCATGACCGGGGGGTGGGTGGTAGGGATAGAGACACACGGGGCATGAGCAGAGGGTGGGTGGGAGGGATAGAGACACACGGGGCATGAGCAGGGGTGGGTGGGAGGGATAGAGACACATGGGGCGTGAGCGGGGGGTGGATGGGAGGGATAGGGGCATGAGCGGGGTGTGGGTGGGAGGTATAGAGGCATGAGCGGGGGGTGGGTGGGAGGGATAGAGACACACGGGGCATGAACGGGGGTGGGTGGGGGTGGACAGACACACAGGGCATGAGCGGGGGGTGGGTGGGAGGGGAGAGACACATGGGCGTGAGCGGGGGGTGGGTGGGAGGTGAGAGACACACAGGGCATGAGCGGGGGGTGGGTGGGAGGGTAGAGACACACAGGGCGTGAGCAAAACGGGTGGGGGAAGGGGAGAGACACACGGGGCATGAGCGGGGGGTGGGCAGGAGGGGAGAGACACACGAGGCATGAGCAGGGGGGTGGTGGGGAGGGGAGAGCCACATGGGCATGAGCGGCGGGTGGGAGGGAGGGGAGAGACACACGGGGCATGAGCGGGGGTGGGTGGGAGGGGAGAGACACACAGGGCATGAGCGGGGGGTGGGAGGAGAGAGACACACAGGGCATGAGCAAAACGGGTGGGGGGAGGGGAGAGACACACGGGGCATGAGCGGTGGGTGGGGGGAGGGGAGAGACACACGGGGCATGAGAGGGGGTGGGGGGAGGGAGATAGACACATGGGGCATGAGCAGGAGGTGGGGGGAGGGGAGAGACACACGAGTCATGAGCAGGGGGTGGTGGGGAGGGGAGAGACACATGGGCATGAGCGGCGGGTGGGAGGGAGGGGAGAGACACACGGGGCATGAGCGGGGGTGGGTGGGAGGGGAGAGACACACAGGGCATGAGCGGGGGGTGGGAGGAGAGAGACACACAGGGCATGAGCAAAACAGGTGGGAGGGAGGGGAGAGACACACGGGGCATGAGCGTGGGTGGGAGGGGAGAGACACACAGGGCATGAGCGGGGGGTGGGAGGAGAGAGACACACAGGGCATGAGCAAAACGGGTGGGGGGAGGGGAGAGACACATGGGCATGAGCGGGGGGTGGCTGGGAGGTGAGAGACACACAGGGCATGAGCGGGGGGTGGGTGGGAGGGTAGAGACACACAGGGCATGAGCAAAACGGGTGGGGGAAGGGGAGAGACACACGGGGCATGAGCGGGGGGTGGGCAGGAGGGGAGAGACACACGAGGCATGAGCAGGGGGGTGGTGGGGAGGGGAGAGACACATGGGCATGAGCGGCGGGTGGGAGGGAGGGGAGAGACACACGGGGCATGAGCGGGGGTGGGTGGGAGGGGAGAGACACACAGGGCATGAGCGGGGGGTGGGAGGAGAGAGACACACAGGGCATGAGCAAAACGGGTGGGGGGAGGGGAGAGACACACGGGGCATGAGCGGTGGGTGGGGGGAGGGGAGAGACACACGGGGCATGAGAAGGGGTGGAGGGAGGGAGATAGACACATGGGGCATGAGCAGGAGGTGGGGGGAGGGGAGAGACACAC